>NC_061485.1:13665698-13868198 GCF_022539355.2 Hippoglossus stenolepis
GTGCAATAACGGAAACCCAACAGTAAGTTACTCACAATGCAGACAACTGGAGTGACATATTTCAAACAGTACTTAATCAGAGGCAGAGGCTTGTATCCAATCATGTCCTCAATGTTTCCAAAAAAACGGTCTGCACCTGTAAGCAGATGTAAATGTATTGAAGATCACAAATTCACTGGGAAGAGGTGCACATCCTCCTTATGAGTTAACTCACCATACACCCATCCAACACTGACAGACTGCAATATGGCAAAGAGGAGCAGAGTCATCCCACTGCAGGCATAGTAGTCAAACAACTGAAAGATGTACAGTCCACCCTGTGAGACGGGAGATCAGTTAGTCATTCTGTCATAGCGGAAAATGTGTTCTTTATTAATAATGTGACACTTGAATGTGATCTTACATCTGTCACCATCACAAGGCCAATTAAGAAACTGACAACACTGATAGCAAGCAGCAGAAGTTTGCGTCGGTGACCAACGTGGAAGAAGGCCGGATTTATGTCGGAAATTCCTGTCACGAGAGCTTCCAGACCTACGAACTGAAACACAAACATCCCCAGTTACACAGTAACTCCTCCCGTGTGTCACCAAACGTCACACTTAACTTCCATCGAGGCTGCACAATTCTCTCTCTAATTCTGAAAAATATGCAGCGTGACAAAATGTCATTGGAGATATATGTATGAGAAATCTTTTCGAAACTCTCTTGATCCAAACCTTGATTTGATTCCACTCATTACTCATTGCTTGGCCACTGCATCTCATAAAAACATCCAAATAAGTAACACTCAGTTTTAATGGTTTAAGTTCATCGTCTCAAGCAGTGACACAAGTGAATTCAAGGCGTTTCAAGGAGTTATCATGGGTGTAGTTTGTGTAAACCTATCAGAGTAACATCTGTCTTTATCTTTAAAGGGCAGATGTGCTTGCAACCTTTGGGTGCTCAGATGGGTGCAAATGCATTTGTTATTTAAACAATCTAGGCGCTGCACGACAAAGTGACAACTGTTTCGTTCTAACACCAACAAAGAGTGCAGCACATCAATTGAAGCCTATGTAATTCACAATTTTATTCCACTAATAACTAGAATTACCACCTCGCTGTATCATGTGTCATGTCTTTCCTTACTCATATATGTAGGGAAGCATTTAAAGGAATTTAATAAAGGGTATTAATTGTATTATTTTTTAATAATAAGCATATTCATTCTTGAGTTATGGCAAAAAAACATGTTGAGAGGTCCCAGTTCCCTTGAACTTTGACAACTGAATCCAAGAGAAGAGAAATTCCCTCAGAACAATCTTGAGATATCACCTTCACAAGACCAAAAGCCTGGTTTGTGAGGTAACTGAGACCTTTGACGGCCAAAGTCCAACAAGATCATCATTGTGTCCAAGTGAACTTCTGAACCAAATTTATAGAATTTGAGCTATTGTGTTTACAGGCAACCTGAGAACGTAATGCTTCCAGCTCTGGCTGTTGCCAGTGCAAAGGCCAAATAAAAATATAGTGTCATCAATTGAAGATTTTATTGAGAAGAAAAAGGTGCTTTTATGACCAATTTCACTTCTACAGAAGATTACCTCACTGTCCAGACCCAGGAGGATGACCATTATGAAAAAAAATAACGACCAGAGCTGAGGAAAAGGCATCATGGCGACTGCTCGAGGATAGGCAATGAACGCTAGGCCAGGACCTGCAGTAAATATGACATTTATTTTTAATATATATATATATATATATATATATATAATTGATTTCTTTAAATGTGCAATGTATATTCTATTACATGTTAATTTACATGCACTTACCTGACTCTGCCACTAGTGATATGTGTGTGTTTTGCTCATATGCCATGAATCCAAGTGCAGAGAAGATGGCAAAGCCTGCAACAAAACTGGTCCCACTGTTCAGAAGGCACAAATATACACAGTCCCTACAAAACAAAACAAAATAATATCACCATTATTAAATGCAAAAACACATCTTTTCTTCCTATAGTGTTGATTTAACCCCCACAATCCATAATCATTAATACAACACAGCGATTTAGTGGTACGGCATGACCTCACAAAGTTCATATTAAATATCATATCAAACTTACTTGTAGCAGTTATTGTCGTACTTATTATAACTGCCAAGTGCAATTAGACATCCGATGCAAATAGCATAAGAATAAAATATCTGCGTGCCAGCATCCATCCACACCTGCAAGACAAAAGGAGACGTTTTTACATCCACGGTAAATTACACATGACAGGCATTTACTGTGTTGCAACTCTGTAGTTACACAGTGACCACAGAATCACCTCATGGACATTTGATAATGTTTTACGTGGTTGTCAATGTTTGTGACATAAGCAGAACTGACCATTTGCTAATTTATTTGAACTCTGACACGACATAAAACTACGTGTACGCACCCAAACCATCTGATTTCCCCCTTCAATTTCCACCTTGTACAGTATCATGGTTGCATTATTTTCTGTACATGTTTGTTCATTCAAGTTATATAATGCTTCAATTAAATGTAGTATTTAAACTAAAATTCACTGAGTCAAATGGAAATATTCAAATGTCAAGGTACACTTATTACACAAAATTCACTCTCATATATCTGTACATCTTTGGAAACAGTGGTATGTTCAATACTAGATATCATCTTGAAATCGGTGCATACCTGTGGATCAGTGAGGCGGGATGGATCTGGGTAAAGGTAGTATTTGATCCCGTCTATGGCCCCAGGCAACGTGACTCCACGAATAAGCAACGCTATCATCATCAAATATGGAAACGTAGCAGTGAAGTAAACCACCTGGGGAAGAGCCACGGCGCAGGTTAATCTGAGGCTGTTTTACAACAAGGATTTACATTTTAATTAATTTATTAAGCGATATCTGTCAAGTCTGAGAGGAGCAGCTGTAGAAGGCTGTGCTCAGGTTCTAACATCTAAAATCAACCCCCCGCATCGCCAGGTTAACAATGTACTTATCGGCACAAAACCCAACACAACATTGTACAGAGAGGGAAGGATTCAAGGTTATATTCTAACTCAAAGTATTGCACATTTACAAATTAACATAGAGTAGTTGATTGATTCGGTGGACTGACTGACACTAGTTCCATGTCAAAGATATTCCACGAAACATGTCACGAGTTATTATCTTGAGAAGTTCTATCTGAAGTAGTGTAATTATTAGCTAAAGTCAGTTTTAACAGGGTTGTTCCTGTTCCTTTTATTGTTATACGTTTATGCTCGACACATTTGAGGTTAACCATGAACTTTGTACAAGCACAAATCTATGACCGAACTGTCGTGACAGAGGCCTGGTATCTTGTGAAGTGATACGAGTGCAGTTTTCAAAGAGGAGAAGAAAAGTCTGTCCACCATTAATTTGGTTATCAGGAATTCCTACAGGATCCATTGTCCTTTAACATTTGCTTGATATATTGCATAAAACAGAAAATGGTTGTCGTACCTTCCCCGTGGACTTCACTCCCTTCCAGACACAGAAGTAACAGATGATCCAGGACAACAGAAGGCACAGAGCTAACTCCCATCGTATGCTGCCCAATTCATTGATGCTTCCGGAGAGATTCAAAACTCTTCTCCTGCAAAGTACATCTTCAGTTTTTTAATTCATAAATGGCAAGACACTTTCAGCTTTGGTTTTGGGCTTTGTTTTCACACTCACTCCCAAAACTCTCTCACAGGTGACGTTGCATTTTCTGGCACAGTCCAGTTGTAAGAATCAACTTTTCTATCGAACTCCACACACGTCGCTGTTGTAAAGAAACACAGGACGTTTTAAACAAGACACCGACGCCCACTGCGACACAGATCACTTCAGATTGTTCTCCCTGCTGTTCACTGCCACATCCTGCCAAGTCCTTGACTACCTGTCCAGTTAGGAAATGCTGTCTGCTGCACAGTATACCTGTCTCGCCCTTCAACCTTTTCCTAAAGATATTGAAATATTGAAGTCAAGTCTATATCGTAGTGGATGCCCAGAAAGGAGGGAGGAACTTGGGCAAAGTGGGACAGATGACTTGTTATTTGGAGAATATGCAAGTCAAGAGGGATGGGCAGTAATGTAAATGAAAAAGATTGATATATATCACTTGAACACAAGCCAACAAAGAGAACCTGGCATATCATGACTTAAAAATGATTCCTGCAACTGAACTTTAAACTGCAGATCCCAAGCCAGCTCCTCTTATCTACTGATGAATCTCTAAAGCAGCGACTCACTGACAGTGTGTGGGCCTGCAGTCACATTATAACATACCTGTGTTCCAACTGTTTCTGCAACTCGCCCAAGGCAGCTCAGAGTTAAAGGAGGAGAACAGATACAGGAAGGCCCAGGCCAGGATGATGATGTAATAAATGCTAGAGTACAAAACAACTATATGACTGCCATAACCTATCCCTGAAGACAAACAAACAAACAAACAAACAAGAATTTCAATTAATACAGCATCCATGTACAGTATACTTCCCAAATACTTCTGGAAACATTAAAAGTTACTGTGTCCAGGGCACAACTGTGAAGCCTTGTTATTCAGAACTTCATAGTGATACTTTGCACATAATACACTTAAGAAGTTGTTATTTGATGTGTTTTTATTACTACTGCAGAAACAACTAACCAACCCTAACTTTAATTTACCAAGCACAGGATGAACCACCTCAACTAACACTTCGTATCTTGTGTTGTACTCAAACTCTGGACTTTTTGGGGCATTCTTAGTTCAGCCCTACATGTCCTACAATGAAAGACGTCATCTAAAAGTTTGTAAGATCAATTGTATATACTGACATTTGTAAAAGTAAATATATAGTGGGAAATTTAACCGAATCTAACTGATAATTTACAATCTCATTGCATAAATTGAGTCTGATTTGCACATTTGTTGGTTTGTGCAAAGGATTTACATTGACTGCATCATCTTTAGAAAAAAACTGACTGAAACACTTCATATTCATATATTTCTGTGACTTACAGGTCCAATAAGAATTAATAATATTTGTAACAATTGTTACAAATATTATTAATTCTTATTTGAGTGTGCACATAACATGTCATTGTACGCCTGTTTTATTGTTATGTCTAAAAGCATTGATAATAGGCCTATACCATCAAAAAAGCACCAGAAAAAATAGTCACTCATTTTCAGATAAATAGCAGGCATCTCTTTAACATTACTACACATGTTCTACTTTGAAAATATCTTAACTTCTTGTAAATACACTCCCTTTAGTTCACATTGTAAATCCAGATGTTTACCTTCAAACAGGGGACAGATTTTCTTCCAGCAGGTAATACCCCCCTGTTTGGTGTACTGGCCAAGAGAGGTCTCCAGCAGAAACAGGGGGATGCCACAGGTAATAAAAAAGAGTATATACGGGATGAAGAACACACCTATGGAAAAAAATCCACAACATATGTTGTTTGTAGGTTGAACACGTTAAACAATCATTGGAATCACAATATATAGTAAAGATGGAGCCTAAGAGAGCTACAATATTAGGATCCAATCATTTTCTTCTAACATGGTGAGATAGAGTGTTAGCCTTTAGTTATGCACTCTCCAAGCACCCTTCTAGTTTGGAGAGTGCATAACTGATAACACAAGTGTTTTGTCTGTTTGCTTATGGTTTCATACACTTTAGTGCACTGACTCTTAATATAATGGTTCTGATGTAGGATTTTAGCCAATTCACAGACAAATGTTTGAGTTGTTTTTTATATTCAAATTTTTTGAGAAAAACAGCTGCTTTTTCTATAACTGAGTCTGTTTCCTTAAGATTATAATGAAACTCACCTCCGCCATTTTTGTAGCACAGGTAAGGAAATCTCCAAACATTTCCCAGGCCAATGATTTGTCCTGCAACAGCCAAGAGGAACTCAAGTTTGCTCGACCACTCTCCTCGGGGCGTGGTGATGGATGTAGGCTGAGCTGGAGCCTTGTTCAGCCTTAACTTGACCTGTGAACTGTGGGCCTCATCCATCGCACTGTAACAGAAGGAAAGATTAACAGGAAAAATATGTTGTTGGTGTTTTAGTTATTATTATTTATGTTATATAAGTTTTTCATTTTTGCAGTAGCAAACTTTAATTGAAGAACACATCCACTATATTTACAGGTCATTTTTCCTGAGCCCCCTCAGAGTCAAGTAAACACCACAGCAGCAATATCGACATGATTTAATTTTCATAATTCGCACAATGCCAGCAGTCTTGCTACATTAGGTCAACAGAGGGTCATTGCTGCTTGGTATGAGGGTGTAATTCTTTCATCAATGTTGCTTTTGTTCTGCTGCCTAGGATTTAATGTGGGAGTGAAGCAACTAGACTGGAAAATATGTGTGCTACTAAAGCATTTTAGTGATAAACAGATACTTTTTTCCTATCACCGACTTTTAAAATTTCTACAACATCCATCAAGGGTCATACTAAACTATTGATCACATGGTCTTACTAACCCCTCTAATGCTATAGCTGGCACTGCTTCTCTTTGGCAAGGTGTTGGATGTCAGGTGGTAGTGATGATGATACTACTCGTGGTAGGTTTCTCAGGTGTGGCCTAGGTAAGTCTTAAACTCTTTGAAATGATTTGCAACAATTCAATTACAGTCAACTACTTCATAACCAGCTTTTTAGTATCACTTAAGGGAGGTTACCTTCACAAGACAAGCCAAACTGGTGTAACCAAATTCCGGGTTTTAGTCTTTGTATTGTATTTGAATGATAATCATCCCTCCCTGTGATGGAAGGCTTTCCAGTGTGGCCACTTGGAACAGCTTTAAACACTCCTGCTTTCAGAAATTGTTGTTTGACACAAATAATTGTTGTTTTTGTTCCTCTCTGGAATTTGTTTTTGGCAGAACATTGCCCTAGAGAGATGAGACATGACAGATTGGTGTCAATAGAGATGTATTGGCTTTCTCAAAGACATCTCAAAGGGAATTCAGCCTGACTAGACCTTTTAATGGTTGTGTCACTGTTTCTGTTCTCTAGAGACGTTCCTCCCCGTGGTGTTAGGCTCAAAACAGGAAACTAGCAATAACACATCTCTAAAAATCATCTGAGTCACAGCTGTCATATTTATTATTTATTAATTTCATATTCTAGGTCTTGTCCAAGCTCAATGACAGGCGACCTATTTAGTTGTTGAAACACGATTGTTGCTGAAGCAGAACTGACCCCAAATCTAACCTTGACCTTCACCCTATTTTAAATCCATCTCTTTGAGACAATAGACATAGAAAACCACATCATGGAAATGTAGACGTAATTTAATTTGATTGACAGTGCCCCTCAAAAAAAGACCAGATGTTTTTACTCTGAAAACTGCTTGTAAATACTACAGACAAGCTTGTCGGTAAAGAGGACGGACAGCTGATCCAAACAGGCAGCCGCAACCTTGGATCTAGTTGGAATTCAGTACCTCAAGGTTCCTCCAGCTGAAGTAGACACTACTTAAACTACAGGACGTGTCACCCTAATATTTTTTAGTGATGCATAATATGAAACCAATGGCACAGTCAAAATTAATTGATGGCGTTGGGATGTCTTTAGTTCCAGTAGTCAACTGCAGCTTTAATGAGGCCCAAACAGCATTTGTACCCAGTTTACTATGAAAAAAACCATGGTCCAAAATAAAACTTTGTATTGTCAAGTTTTAAAACCACAATTTATAACATTGGCCATTTGTTCTATAGGATGAGCCACAGTGGAGAACAGTGACACCGGGGGTCGGAGACCAGGTGTCATGGATCCAATTGTTGAAAGTTAACAAGAGAAGAAAAAGTGATATTGGTTTATGCATTGAGTGCTTATAAAGTAATAATGCATGGATGCTGTCAGCTCCTGAAATTGTTCACCAACCACAAAGTAAAAGGTTTATGCACATTGTTCATATTTGAGATAATTCATATTTCAAGAATCAACCATTTCTGAAAGTACAGATCGTGTGTGTGTTGCAAGTCGGGCTATAAAACTGTCTGTTCGCTTGACAGATCCAAAATCAACATTTCCTCTGTAGTAAGGGTATTCTTGCAAATCCAAAATCATTTCTTGGAACCATGACAGTTGCATTAGAATAAGCTGTTGTTAATTAGTGGGAGGGCTTCATATTTCTATTGCAGGCCACAAAAGTATATGTGCAGCAGAAAGGAGTGCACAAAGTAGATGTTGGGTGACTGGAGGAATCTCAATATCCACCACCTTTTGATTACATGCCTACATTTCTTTATTCACCTCTCGTGGTGAAATAATTGCTTCACTTTCAGTCTCAGAACAACATTAGAGTGGGTACAAAACCAAAGTTCTGTATTATGTAATGTAATTTTAAGTAAAATATAACATCACCAAGAGACCACAACCACACACACAGCTCTGTGAAGCTGTAAGGCTAAATGCTAATTTGAGCATGCCATCACACTTTAATGATGAGATGCTGATTCCAATCAAAAATGATCATCTTGGTTTAGCGTGTTGCATATATTTGCTTATTTGCACTGAACACAAAGCACAGATGAAACTGTTGTGGATACAATTCGTTTTTCAAGTACTTACTGTAGGTGTAAACCTAACACATTCTGGTTTCTTTGTGGCAAAATTAAGGGAATTTAAAAGTTAGCACAATTTATCTAACTCAGACCATATATACTAAAGACCGTATAAAGAAGCACAATGCATCCCCATGTCCACCTGTTGTAAAAAACAAAAATTAAGTTAAAATATATAAGGAACTGCAGACAGTGTCTGCACAGTGGCGATGGTGGTGTGGAGCCATGGTATCAAAGTCCTGGGATACACACACTTAACCACTTGCTAATCGGTCTCAGCTATCAATCATCAAAGCATCAAGTAACTAATTAAAACCAAACCACAGAAAGAACACTTCAACATGCATCAGTGTGATTACAACTCCCTAAAACATCTTTGAGAGTAAAGATTGTCTAATGTGTACTGCAGTCAGCCATCAGGGTGAATCACACACAGTCTAAAGTTAGGACCAACTGACACTGCCACCCTTACAGCTACACCTCAAGCATGAATAAAAAGCAGTGAACAACTGATGATCACCAGACAGAAAACCTTTTCTTAATATTAAGCTTTTGCTTTTAAAAAATATTCGCAAATCAGCTGCAAATGAAAATGTTTCAGGGAGTGAGGACAAGTGGAAACAATTCTTAGCATTGATGTCCAGGACAGCTCATTCCTATCCGTACTAACCAAACTTTACAAGATTATGTAAAGTTAGTTTTTTCAAAAATATCTCAATAATATTTTTGTTCTACTAGACCGCACATTGAGTAACTTACTGGTACTTGGCAGTGGAGGGAATAGTTGTTGGTCTCATCTGCTGCTGGCTGCATTTGTTTTTATCCCTCCCAACCACTGATGGGTTAGGGTGAGCTCAGTGGTAAATATTTTGTCAGTGCTTCTGATTTGATTATTTGACCATCCTGTATACATCCTATGTATCCTGTATGCATCCTGTATACATCCTATGTATCCTGTATGCATCCTGTATACATCCTGTATACATCCTATAGTACATCCTATAGTACATCCTATAGGCGCATAACAACTATGATATATACATATTACATTATATTATATGTCCATTCTGCAGTTCCTAAGCTTATCAACATTCAAGGATTTAAGATGAAAAAAATAATTATGAATTCATGTATGCAGCTAATAAATACATTTTCTTAAAACAACCCCAGCAAAAATGTATTCTCTAACATTTATCCAGCTTTGTCAGAATAACTTTTTAAAAGGGTTTGTTATTGTGCAGCCCGGTCAGACACGTGCAGTAGAGACATGCACGTTGATAGTTTTCTTGCAGTCATGGTCACAGAGCCGCGCGAGGTGTAACACTTGACAAGAGAAATAGCTGCAGCACAGCCGCTAACCTTTGGCCTACTTAATACAGCGACAGGCGGCACAGTGAAAGCTCAGTGATCTGCGAGGATACCGCTGGTTTCCCGTGCAACACATGAAACCACATTACTGTCACACGTTTCTACAAACAGAAAGCAAACATACAAGAAAGAAAATAACTTGCTTATGACCTCAAGGGAAAGTCACTTGTAAAGAGTACCTGACAAAGATAGCCTCACGACAGTTGTCTGTGGTTCTGTGTTAGGCTTCCATTTAGCTCTAGGTGGAATTCATCTGCTGCCTTTTGGGAAAAATACAAGTGTAGATCCCACAGTCTCTCCGGGACAAGTGCTCTTCCTGTCTCTGACCATGAGTGAGTCCATGAGTAGAGGTTTGAGAGAGCTGTGCTTGTGTGACAATGAGGGAGAGAGAAAGCACACTGAGTCGAGAGGGGGCGGGGGCGTTATGTGCTTCTGAATGAGCAACTTAAGGCGGAGACTTTTCCAACAGCCACATGGACTCATAGTATACAGCAGAGGAGGGGATTTGCACAGTGGCCACGCTAGCTGCATGACAACATGTGTTGCCAGTATAGCCCACACTCTAGCTCAGACTAAATGAATCCCAGTGACTTTGACGATCTGCTGACTCTTCCATTTTCTGGAAAATGTCTCTGCAATGAAATTAATATATATTTATGGTTCCCTGAGGATAAACCCTCAGTGATACCTACATGTCTAGTGCTATCACCAAGTTGACTTTTCCTCTTGTCCAGTTTCTTTTTGGTCTAATTAACACTTCCATTAACCTCAGGTAGTGCACTATGGTATTTAAAATGCATCATGGGCCTGAAAGGTGGTATGGCCGTGACTTTTGTATACAATCCTCCATAATAACTGACTCAAACAAAGATGAGCTGTTTGTGGCCCCAGTAGTCTGTAACACCCTTGGTCCAACCATGGACCTTTGAAAGGGTGGGGGGTGCATTGTTCTGCCTTTATGCTGGCAGTGGAGTTTGTCATAGAAACAAATCCAGAGTCTGACAATACTGTTAGACGAATACCTCTGATTTTGCAACCGTGGTATGTAAAATCGCACATGCTGTTGGCAAAAACGAAAGTTTTTTTGGTTCAGCCTGGAATCTGAGGAGAAAAGGGGAACATGTGTTCTTCTGCATATCTGTTTGTCAGTTCATGCCCGCCTGTCTTCTCATCTGCCTGTTTGACTAACATCTGTCTTCAAGCCAGGTTTTCTTAACACCTCACTGAACTCATCTGTCTTGTCCATTAAATGTAATGTAATGTAAATTACATTTCATTTAGCTGACGCTTTATCCAAAGCAACTTACAATTAGTGCATTCAACCATGAGGGTACAAATCCAGAACAACAAGAATCAAGAAAGTACAATTTTCTTTAAGAAAGCCAAACTACAAAGTGCAATAAGTAAGTGCCATTTAAGTGCTACTAAATTTTTTTTGTTTAAACTAAAGTTTTTAATTTTTTAATTTTTAATTTTATTTATTCAAGGTATAGTCGGAAGAGATGTGTTTTTAGTTTGGGGTGAAAGATGTGTAGACTTTCTGCTGTCCTGATGTCATCGGGGAGCTCATTCCACCATTTGGGAGCCAGGACGGCAAACAGTCGTGATTTAGTTGAGTGTTTAGCTCGCAGTGAGGGAGCAACAAGCCGATTGACCGAAGCAGAGCGGAGTGAACGGGCTGTCCTCTTCCTGCACAGCTTCCATCAGCTAATTGTGGCATGCGTATTTACACTGTCTGACAAGTCACAACAAGAAAAGCTACTCACTCACTTATGAGTGTTTACATGTCCACATTGAAAAGTGTCAGAGGCCACGACAAGCAATTCATTTTTTGCAGTAGGCTGCCATTTGTACTATTTTCTGGTTAACAACTTTTGTTTGGCTACACTAACTCTGAAATACACATACAGAAATACACTAACCTCAGCCTATATATAAGCTCACCCGCTGAAACTGTATCTTGTTTGTTTAATCTGCCCATAAACAGAAATATAAATTTAACATTTTACGTGGAATTGCATTTTGGATCTACACGGCTCTTGATAAACAACATATATTTGTCTGCTCAGGTTATCGTGCTGTAGTGCAGACCCACTCGCTCAACTTGTCCTGCAAGTCCTGCTTGTCCCACGTCTCAGACACACATCCTGTGGTCCAGTATCCACAGCATTCCATCACAAAGTGATGTTACATTCAACAGATAACGCATTGTGTGAATTACCACGTTCTGTCCCTAGATGACCTGTTTCTTTCTATTCTTAGGTTCATGCTCATTATCAGAACAGGATTGATTTGTGGACATTTATTTTCATTTAATTATGTGTACCTGAATTAAGTGGTTGTCCAGCATAATGTTTTGCTCTCATTCCAAACATCAATGGGAAAAATGTAAGCCCATCTAAGAATAGTATTTTCTATTCACAGCACACATAACTTATTGTTCTTTCTGTATATATTTCTGTATATATTGTTGTTTTATGTCCGATTGTTGTTTTTATGTCCAAATGCACCAACCACACCAAGGCAATTTCCTGTATGTGTAAATATACTTGGCAATAAAAAGAATTCTGATTCTGATTCTGATTCTGATATTGGATGGATGGATGGATGAACAGCTGTTCCAGTCTGCAGCTGTTCCTCTAGAAGAGTTTAAAGGAATAGTTCAGCGAAGTGGAGTTTCAGGGGTAAACTTGTTACAACCGAATCCAAAACAGTTGAAGTAACCAGCGACTTATACTTCAGATGTAATAAAACAACATAAAAAACATAACGTGCCTCCATAGTGCTCGTGTGGTGTCATCAAAGGGTCCGCAAGCCCCGACATTCATCTTTGACTCGAAACAAGGTCATTGGAAGTGGACTAAGCTAGCGTGACACATGATGTGTCCGAGGAATCCGTGAATGCACCTCGTAGAAAGATGTCAGTGGCGTTTAGACTAAAAAGTGTGCATTGGACTTCTGGGGTTTCATACTACTGGACTACTTGGATTTAGGCTCAGTATATTCTTTAAATAAGCTTCTCTGCTAGAATACAATTGTATCTGCTGCCTTAGGTTAACTAGATTTCTAGTTTGTACTGTTTTGTCTTACCTTGAATTGTATGAGCTAGATACTATAGGCCTCGCACTTGTTTACATTACCGTAACCTTTCCTCTCTGATCTATCACACCCGTTCCACACATACCCAACACCTTGTCACAGGGGGGCTCTGGAACTGCCAGTCAGCTACCCGCAAGACGGACTTCATCTATGGCTTTGCTACCCAGCAATCGCTTGACTTCCTTGATCTCACTGAGACTTGGATCACACCGATCAAAAGATCCACCCCTGCTGCTCTCTCCTCTGCCTTCTCTTTCACCCACACACCCAGACCCACTGGTAGGGGTGGTGGTACAGGTTTACTCATCACCACCAAATGGATTTTTCTCTCTACCCGCTTCCACATTTTACCCCTTTGTCTTTTGAATTTCATGCTGTGAAATTGTTGTTCTCCACCGTCCACCAGGACTTTTGGGAGATTTCTTGGATGAATTAGACGTCCTCCTATCGAACATCCCGGAAAATGGCCCTCCACTTGTCCTTCTGGGTGACTTCAACATCCAGACAGAGAAGTCATCTGACCTACTACTTTTACTTTCTTCCTTTGCTCTCTCACTCAGTCCTTCCCCTCCTACTCACAAAGCTGGTAACCACCTTGACTATATTTTCACCAGAAACTGCTCTACATCTAACCTCACTGTAACCCGTCTTCATGTGACCACTACTTTATCTCTTACACTCTCCCACTCTCACAATCTGACAACCCAACCACATCAACAGACTCTGTACCTGTCCGTCTCTCCCTCTCTCCCTCCTCTACATTTAGTAGCACTTATATGACACTTACATATAGCACTTTGTTAGTTGGTTTAGATTTCTTGAAGAAAATTGTACTTTCTTGATTCTTGCTGTTCTGGGTTTGTATCCTCATGGTTGCATCGATTATTGTAAGTCGCTTTGGATAACAGCATCAGCTAAAGGAAATGTAATGTAATGTAAAAACATGGTGTAAAAGACGCCGGCTTACAGACACTTGGATGACACCACAGGAGACACACCAACAAAGTTTACCCCTGAGATTTCAGAAGTGTTTTGTGGACTCAAACAATTCACCCAACCCTCCATCGGCATAGCGGTGAGTAGATAATGAGTGAATTTTCATTTTTCAGTGAATTATGTCTTCGGCTGTTACTGTCTATCGGAAATCTTAAACACTCAATAACACTTCTTACACAGTTACCCCCATCTACCATGCAGGTCGAGGCACACATCCCTGATTGTATTGCAGCCACAATGAAACACCATCTGACATTCAACCTGCAGGATGAGACTGAGCTTGCCTATGGCAACAATCCCATTTCATCAATGCACAGGTGTTGCACTTGTCATCTCCCATCTGACACTACTGCAGCTGGGTCATTCCAGGGCATCTGCTCTTGTCAGCTCTTTTCCCACTCCTGTCAAATTACTAATCAAAATAATTACAATCAAGATTGTACTGTGATTGTACAACTTGCGCAATTGTGTATTCTTGCATAGATTCCTTTGCAAACAGGAATTTTAATTAAAATAAACTGTCAACTTTTAAAATTGTGACATCCTACATCCTGGCTGTAGTGTAAGTTTTAAACTAATAGAAATAGTTAACTAACTAAATTGACATTTTTACCCATGTCTGGGAGATAGTTTCCCCCTTTTTTCTTAACTTTAAAAGAATAATCAAACAAGGTTTAGTGGTTTGAAAAACAGCACCGTGACTAAATTGCCTACGAATAAAATGAGGATTCAATCTTTTTACATGCTTACCATTTGTCTTCCTCTGAAGCAGCTTGTTGTTTTTCCATTTCAAAAGGCTTGTTTTCAGTTTAGTGCTAATGTCTCTCTGTGCATCACTGACAAGTCACTGCAACGAGTGTCAAGACTCTACACACTGGGTACAAGACACTGACAAATCATTATACTGGCTGTCAAAGAATTATCTAAGTCGGTCAAAGTGAGTCTCTGCAGGGGTGTGGGGGTACTCACGTTCAAAGCAACACAGCTGTCAGCTGAGAGGACCAGTCAAGTCTTTTGCAATATAAACTCACAAATAGTGTGACATTCAAACGATTGAAATACACTGAGTTTTTGTATATATCAGTTTAGACTTATTTGACATGTTTAAGGTTGAAACAAATGTAAATCATAGGCGCCACACCAAAACATGTTTGTTTAAATTCCTCAGATGACCTATGTCGATGTTGTCCTGACAGCCAGATTAATAATAACACAAAAGCAGAAGCAGTGTGACGATGCAGACTCAAGTCTATTTTAAGGAGGAAGCTGTTGGGTTGATGGTTGGGCTTTAGTTGTCAGACACTGACAGTGGAGACGCTGGTTCACATCCCAACACCTCTATTACTTCACCATTGTCTCTCCTTTATTCCTCATTTCGCAAGATAGTGAAAAATTACAGATGTTGTCATGTGGGTACAGTTTGTCAGAAACAGAGACACTGAGTGTTGGGACTAACAAAAAGACTAAAAGAGAGGCCAGTCTTCTTTCGTGAGAACCAAGGAAATACAATTATCGACAGGGTGAAGATTCTCTCAGATTTTCTCACCAGTGGTCCCTTGATTTATATTTGTGTGCAATATTATAAGTAGACTTCTTTTTTATTTTTTAAAGGAGCTTTCTTCATTCCTTATATTATGTTCTTGTTCGCCTATGGAATACCGTTCTTTTTCCGGGTGACTTCTTTGGGCCAATTCCCAGTCTTCTTTGTGAGAACCAAGGGAATGAAATTGTCAGTCAAGTCAAGTGATTAAATTGTGTTTAACATGCATGATAGCACACCTTAACGTTGGACAACTTGCAGGTCAACAACAATCTTTTACTATAAATAAGATGATAGTTTTAGTTTTGTGACTCCAATTGTGACATAAAGGTGTTGACATTGGTACCATCGGCTTTTTCAGCACCATGAAGACAGAGTGCACTACTTATAATGACATTTAAACATTACTAGTGATTAATAAAGACCACAGCTGTGCATGTGCAGATTGTGTTCATCTTTTCAGATCAAACTGAAAACAAGTGCAGATGCACAAGTGATCAAACAGCATTTTGCTCAAACTGTGTTTAACTGTTTTATAAATGAACAGCTGAATAGAGACAAGTGAAACAGTTGTAAATCGTAAAATGACCTCATAATCACTATTGTGTGTAAATGGATAAGTGGAGCTCTGATTCCAGCGAGAGTGCATCGTTGGCTCCCTCTAGTGCATCCTGATATATGGTACAGTATTTGACTTAAAAGGAAGGTTCAGTACTTTATATATAGAGAGAGAGCTTTTTGTGTTATTTATCGTGCTGTTTAGTATCATAGTTTGGTTTAGGAAATGCCTAACATTATATATAACACCTAAAGCACCAGGAGATCATACTGAAGTTAAATAAAGCTGCACCACTGACAAAAACTTAATAGTCCAGATTTGTTTCTCCTGTTTTTGGTTCAATTATGAAAGTTTTTTTTAAATCGTAACAATAATGATAATAATGAATAATTTAGGTGGTCAAGATGACTTCTCCATGTTTCCCGTTTGTCGTGATATCCCGCATTTCTCAGAAAATACTCAAACCTGGCAGCTCATTGTTGCTGCATTGATCTCACCAGAAACACAGAGAGGGGGGGAGGGGGTCTCACTTTAAACAGAACTTTCTGACATTACTAATGAGCATAATGGATAATACAAAACAATTCTGCTTCTCAACCCACTTTTGTAATAGATTGGCTCAATAAGAAAAACAATATTGACCAATGAAAAACTAACTACTGTGCGTATGATGCTGCCATGTGATACGACCCAGCTCCTTCAAATGTATTTTACAGAACAAGACAGAGACAAATGTGAGTTGCTGTAATTCAATGATAAAAGAGACCACCCCCCTAAATCTTTTATCTTGGCTGACAGACAAAACAGATACTAACAAAAAACTGAGTGTGTGTGTGTGAGAGAGAGAGAGAGAGAGAGAGAGAGAGAGAGAGAGAGAGAGAGAGAGAGAGAGAGAGAGAGAGATCCTGCTCTGCTGGTTTAAACTAAAGAAAAGACTGGATCTATTAGTTTCAGTGGCCACTCCTCACGGACGTCTACCCACTTAGAGGGTTTGATGTTTTCATTCTGCAGGTTCAGAGGAGGAAACATTCCAACAGGTCAAGGTAAAAACAAGCATTTTTCAGGTTTACTCTCTAATTTTATATCATATTAAAATCAATGTCATAATGTTTTATTACTACTAATAATAACCTTTAATATAACCTTCTTGGCAGAGGTAATTAGGCCGGACTACAACTTTATGTCCTCTACTGTATTACACACTTACATACACTGTATTTTACTCAGGGATAAAATGGACCAAAAACAAAACTCACAGGTGAAAATGAATCTGACGAACCTCGGAACAGGACCAGGACAACCTCAACCCAAACCTCAGGAGAGGGAACAGTGGGCCAGTAAGGTGGAGTTCATCCTGGCAGTGGCCGGACACGTTATTGGTTTGGGAAACGTCTGGAGGTTTCCATATCTTTGCTACAAAAACGGAGGAGGTAAATCTTTGCTGTTGTCGTAGGCTCCCTGGGCCGGAATCAATATGTTGATCAATTGATGTGTTAGACAATATTTTGCAAATGCCAGCACTGGACAAACTAACAACTGTTGACTGACCTTGGACTGGTTTCAGAAGTGAGGGGGGGCAAATGTTATGTGCATCCCATAATGAGCAACAAATTGATGACTTGATGTTTTTGACCACGGAAACATGGAGCTCTGTGCATGGCTCCCTGCTGAGCTCATACATTCTTGGCTACTGTAGACACATGCTGACATATGGTGTGCAGGCGACAGGGTGAAGATTCTCTCAGATTTGCTCACCAGTGGTCCCTTGGCCCCCTACTCCTGGCGCCCCCGTGACTAACATTGATTTTTATTTGTGTGCAATATTATAACAGGACTTTTTTTTTTGTTTTTAAAGGAGCTTTCTTCATTCCTTATATTTTGTTCTTGTTCACCTGTGGAATACCGCTCTTCTTCCTGGAGACGTCTTTGGGCCAATTCACCAGCCACGGTGGAATCACATGTTGGAGAAAAATCTGCCCTCTGTTTGAAGGTAAATCTTCACAGTGTTTGTAGTTGTTTAGTATTTTATGATCTGCAAATATAAGAAAATATAAAAAATCATAAAAGTACCAAAATCATAAAAGTACCAACAAACATTATTGCTTGAAAGCATTTTTCATTATTTTGTAACTGCTGCTTGTATTTTTTGTTTTCTTCACAACTCTTCCATCAATGAGATCTCAGTATTGGACGCTGCAAACATTTATAGTGTGTATTCACAATGTCACATTTTAACATCGCTCACTCTCAACAGGTTTAGGTTATGGAAGCCAAATTGTTGCTTTTTACACTGGGGTGTATTACATCATTATACTGGCGTGGGCGTTTCTCTACCTGTTTTCCTCCTTCAAGTCTGAGCTCCCCTGGGCGAGCTGTAGCAACAGCTGGAACACAGGTACGGGACACCGAGACTTTATACAGATATCATGCATCTGTGCAGTGTGATCAGTGCCTCTCGTATTCTTACATGTCAGCTTGGTGTTTGGACCACGGCCCCAATCAAACCTCCTCCCTGCTCCTGTACGGAAATAGCACATCTTCAGTTGTGGAGTTTTGGGAGTAAGTAGCATGAATTAATAATATTCATTCATTAATATTAGCTTTGGTGTTTTTCTTTTTTCATTGTTCTTTATGTTCCTTAAATAAACTTTGTGACAGGAGGAGAATCTTGGGCCTGTCCAGTGGAATTGAGCATATTGGAAATATTCGTTGGGACTTGGCCCTTTGTCTTCTTCTTGCCTGGATATTGTGTTACTTCTGTGTCTGGAATGGAGTGAAGTCCACAGGAAAGGTACAGCAATTTCATGCAAACTCTGTTATTATCGTGTTCAATCTGACTCGTAATCTCACTATTGGTTGTGTCTCAGGTGGTCTACTTCACTGCCACATTTCCGTATGTGATGCTGGTGGTGTTGCTTGTCCGTGGGCTGACTTTACCGGGGGCTAAAGAAGGGATTACGTACTACCTCTACCCTGACCTGTCCCGCCTCACTGATCCAGAGGTAATCATCCTCATCATCATCATCATCATCATCATGATTTCCCAGAAATTACATTTATACACAACAATCTTGGTTTAGCATATATATTTGCTATATACGTTCACAGACTTTGATCTTATAAGACATGACAGTTACACAGATGTGGTCAGGGAGGGAGGCATACAGTATATATACTGTATAATGCAGATGACTCCAGATCAAGCTCTTGCATGTGGTTTTGCTTTTAATTAAGCAAAAAAGTACTTTGTTTAATATTAAAGAGAGAAAGTGACGTTTGTTGAATAATATGAACATAAAGTTGGTCGATTTCCTGCTCTCTAACATCAACTCATTCAATTCCCTGAGGTATGGATGGATGCTGGCAGCCAGATTTTCTACTCCTTTGGAGTTTGTACAGGGGTTCTGACGTCTTTGGGAAGTTACAACAAGTACAACAACAACTGCTACAAGTTTGTATTATATAATCTTCACACACTCTATGGAATTCAATTGTGTTCAAGCTGACTGGATTTGAGCACAAGTTTACTCATATATTTATTTTACTTCCGCCTGCAGAGACTGTGTCTACCTGTGCCTGTTGAACAGCCTCACCAGCTTTGTAGCTGGCATCGCCATCTTTTCTGTGCTTGGCTTCATGGCAAAGGAGCAAAATGTGGATATATCGATGGTGGCTGAATCAGGTATAGAATTTTAGAACAATGCCTGATATAAACCCAGATCAAGGCTGATGAAATATTTAACAGTTCTCTCCCTGTACCTTTGCAGGTCCAGGTTTGGCTTTTATTGCCTATCCTCGAGCTGTGGCTCTCATGCCATTTCCTCAGCTCTGGGCTGTTGCCTTCTTCATCATGATCATCTTCCTGGGATTAGACAGCGAGGTAGGACGACATGAATCAACTCTGTTGTTGCTGTGAATGTTATGTTCCGACACCGCGGGCTCTTTCTTACACCCGGTGCAGAGCGAGTGTATTCACTAGTTCCAGACCAGCACGGATCTCATGGGCGTGAACAGGTGTGGTGAGGTGTATTATTTGTGCATTGCTATAGTCAGTGTGAAGCGATGGTGGTGCCGTATTTCACTGTTATTTAAAGGGCATAGTATTACAGCAGCCTCTATTATGTTCCCAGGCCGGTGCACAACACATGAAATAAGCTTTCCAGCATTGTGAAAGAAATCCAACAAGGTGTCAATACACCTGGCTTATAAGTGGAATAGCAGATGGCACTGATTGATTTATGGCATGTTATGCCCAAAACACACCCAGGATTAATAATGAGACTATGTGGAATCCTTCTGAATTATTGTAACCTTCTTTTCTCCTCAGAATATAGCCCATCCATTTCTTTTGAAAATCAAACAAATGTATCTTTTTTTGCTCCCACAGTTTGTTTTTCAAGAAGCTCTGGTCACGACCATCTCCGACATGTATCCCTCAGTCTTTCACAACCGCTGTCGACGTAAACTCCTTCTTCTCGCCATCAATGCTGGAAGTTTTTTTATTGGTCTTCTGATGGTTACAGAGGTGAGTGTTTTGTTGGGACAGTTTCTATAATCGGTTAAGCCTTTGCAAAAATGAACCCCTTTAATATAAATGCACTATTGTTATCTGCACCTGTCTATGGACCATAACACTGGACAAACACTATGATACAATCACAACTTCTCAGTGATTAGTTCTGTCTCTTGTTATTTTTCAGGGAGGCCTTTATATTTTCCAGCTGTTTGACCACTACGCCGCCAGTGGGATGACTCTCCTGTTTTTTGCTGTTCTTGAATCCGTCTGTATTGGATGGGTCTATGGTAAAGAGGAGTAGTCCACTTACAGGGTTCATCTTGGGTCTTTTCCTTTTACAGCTCGCAGGAGACAGGAGATGTCTCTGAGAGCAACATTGCGGATTTAAAACAATTTTCAGATGAGAAATTGTTTGTTTTTTAAAATCAAGAATGATTGTTTTGCAGTGTATTCTACATACAAGCGTTTACATTTACACAGGCTAAACTAGAATTGATGTAGTTTAATTTGATGCTTTGCATTCATGCAGAGTTAGACCATATTGTTAGCTATGTTAAACCAGTGGCTCCCCACCTCAGGCTTTGTGAGGCAATAAACAGGACATATATTTTTTACAATTTATGGGAATAATCACAGGTTTGGATAGCCACACCATAGACAGACATCACAAGATAAAAAAGGTTGGGAAACCCCTGCTTCAAATCCACAAAACTTAATTTTCAATGTTAGATGAGATCCCCAAATTCTGACTTTTTCTAAATTTGACAAAAAACATGTGTGAGACTGAAATAATTTTAAGAACCTAACAATTCTTATTTTCTGAAGGTGCTGGTCGTCACTATGATAACATCAAGGACATGATTGGATATCAACCCTGGCCTTTTATGAAATATTGTTGGCAGTACTTCACAGCAGCCATCTGTACTGTAAGTATCCGGATATGACAGAATGTTATCAGCCAGCTCATAGCTAATCAGCTGATGCTTAGTTTGACTTCATTGTACTGTCGACTTTTAACACAGCAGCAAATTGTACATTTTTCTGTGAGTAGTATGTTTGTAATCTGATCATTTAAATTAGTTTTCATGCTTTCTCTCTTTTTCAGTTTACATTACTCTTCACTGTGATAAGGTACACTCCACTCAAATTCAACAACACTTATGAATACCCCTGGTGGGGCTACACCATTGGAGGATTTCTTGCTCTATCGTCAACACTCATGGTTCCTCTGTGGATGCTGTACGCTGTCAGTGTCACTCCAGGAACAGTGAGACAGGTATGATCCCGTGTTGTTCATGAAACAGGGTCAGACTCAAATGTTAGAATGGTATCAACTGAAAACAATGACGGTATATATTAGCTTTGGAGTATCTGTAAAAGGATATTTGAGTGAATTTATACAGAAACTGTATTTTGTATGTGCATTATATTGTGTAGCTCCAAAACAGCCTGCTGTATTAGATCTGTGCACCCAAGTTGTTCCAGATCAACAACACAATTCAGTAGTAAACATTAGGAAAGCATGGGCTACTGAGCTACAGCCCTAAAACCTGCCCCCTACTGGCTGTTACTTGTCATCAGAGAAAACAAAATCATGGTTCAGCAGATTTGTTATTTTCCCATTCTGTGATGGAATTACTTGGAATTTGTCTCTTTAATTTCATTATTTTTTGTTCTCCTTCACACAGAGACTTAAAGTTCTGTGCACTCCATCCAAAGACTTACCCAGCACAGCATTAAAGAAAGCATCACATCCTGAGTCGTTCCAGACGTTCACAGACTTGTGTACACTCCGCAAGACAGACAACCTTGACAACACAGATGACAGCGCTCAGAGAACATCTGTAATTTAAAAAGCGAGAGGAGGAAAAAGGACTGTGAAGAAAAGAACGATTTTTAAATCTCTAGTGAGTTCCAGTTGGCAGAACGTTTCCGACACTGAGTTATGTTACAGAAGCTACTGGAAATCACACTGTACAGATTATTGCACTGTTTCCTGTTTGACTTTGAAAGCATTCATACTGTGTATTTTTCGGTTTTTCTTTCTGTCTCTGACTGGTTTCTCACTCCTGTGATCGTCTGCCCTGCACTGACTTGCACCTGGGCCATTAAGTCTGTTTTTAGTGATTTTTTTTTGGTATGTTTTCCAGTTTTCTTTGTCAGTTTGTCTGTTCATTTGACCTCAGTTCACCTTGTTTTGTTGAGTTCTGGAGTTTCTTTTGTCTGCCTGGTTGATTGAAATTGTATTTTCAGTCAAACCTGCCTTTGGCCTTGTCTGAATTCTGCAATTTAGATGCAAACCACAACACTGGGAGCTGTTGTTGTGAGGACGCCTCAATGATGAGAAGCTGATTGAAAATCAATGCCTTTTAATTTGCTTCTGAAAACTACATTTATCAAATGGCAGTCATTCTCTTGTATCAGCTTTAGGTTAACCCACATTTGTTTAGCTTTCTGATGTTTTTATAGGTGAGTTTTTTCTTTTTTGTTTTTGAGTGGTGAGCCTCACACAATTTGAATTCAAGAGATTCTGAGCCAATGCTTCTCCACAGAATTGAGCAGTACTGCTATGTTCACACGGACAGTGAGACATCTTCTGGCTGAACTGACACATTACACACAGATACAGGAAAGACATGAAGCTGCTTGGTTTTGGTGTTTTGAAATCGACAGTTTTGAAATCTTGCACACACACAAAACAAGCTTAACATTTTAAATGTATTGTGCCTGCAACGACTTGATTATTAAGAATAATGTGATGTAAATGTTTCTACGTAAATAATTTCTTGATCCCCATCCCCAAAAGACTTATTGTAAGTCGCTTTGGATAAAAGCGTCAGCTAAATGAAAAATGTAATGTAATGTAAAATTACAAAAAATACCATAGGGGTGACCTTCAAACTGAGACATGGCAGCAAAGTCATCCAAGGTGCTGGAGCCCTGGAATTTCACATTCACGTAGTCAAGGAACAAACTGCCTGACAGCAATTTAATCTGTTTTTTCAGGGTAATTTTTCTTCTAGATGTTACCTCCATACCCAGAATTTAACCATGTTAAAAATATTTCCATGCACTAGTATATTTCCTGTTTTCAACAATTGTTTTCCAGATGTATAAAACAATTTACAGGTATGGTAGTTCTTTCCCTTCAGGTATGAACAAAACCATGGATTTGTTGGATTCAGTCAGACTTTATTCTCACAATATATGTGGTGTGAAGCCTGTACACAGGATTAATATTTCGTGGACAAAAAAAGATGAGTCAACACCTTTATCAAAACAGTCAGTGAATTATAATCTTTACGGAAATTAAAAACAATTTTATATTCAATTTTTATTTTAAATAATGTTTTTATTTTAATTTTATTTTGGCTATGTTTTACCTAATAATCTGTCAGATGAGTGAAAACTATATTTGACAATAAACAGTGTTGGGCCATTTAAAATAGAGCCATTTAAAATATAACCACCAGAGGGTGCTGTAAGTACTTTACTTTATCTGCACGTCACAACACAGTTGGACACAATCAACCATGTAATATGATGTACATGATAATTACATGATAACAGTTTGGATGGAAACATCCTTCCTATAGAAACACAGTTTAAAAACAAAAAAAATTAACCTTCTGATAACACCAGGCCGAACAAACTCAACATTAGACTTTCCCATGAACAGGAATGTGATCTCAGGCTTTTGCACCCACCTTATATTTATGTTGTGTATTGTCACTGCAAGGACAATAAATTATATATTTTCCAGACATTATAACCATTAACTTGTGTATTAAATGGTCTTAGTTGTAATAAATGTTCCTGTAACATTATCAGAAATTTGGGAAGTGGAGGATGTAATGAGATGTAATGGTAAGTTTTTCAAGGACTCTTAGGAATGTGTTTAATTTCTTGAATGCAGTGTTGGTGATTTGTAATGTAAGGTAATCTGTGTGTGCACAGCGTATGTGGGAGGGTTGAGCATTCGACCTTAATCCTCTGGTGCACACGAGTGTCTGAGCCAATGTGGAAGCAGAGATTAGACAGATCTCGAATCTTCAGTTAACGTTCATCCCAATGAAACATCATCGTCTAATAGGAAACTTAACAGCAACTTCATCAAATTATCTTTATTTGTTTTGAATCACAGGTCAGGATCTCGTCACATAAGACAACTCAAATTATTTTCATATTTTTTGACTGGGCCTCAAAAGGAAAACAGCTGTGATCTTACCCTTCTCACCTAATGATGCTTGGCCTTCTGCCACATGACACATCTAGAATTTTGTCTCAAGGATTTTTCAGTCAATCTAAGAAAACAAGTAACCAATCTGTTATGTAGCCTGACCTCATTGGACTGTGGGTCTATGGTAGGTATGTAGGGCAACATGAAGATATGTATGAAAAAAGAAGAACGATAGTAATCGATCATCAAAATAGTTACCAGCTAGTTCCCCGTTGATGAATTAAATGCTTTTAGATCGCCTGTAAGCAGATATTAGAAATGTAATTCTTTTAAGTGATTTTTCACTATTCTAAAGAGATCCTAAAAAGAATCATCTTCTTTTTTATTTTACACACAGTAAAATGGATATCTGTATTCTGTGGTAAATTGCAAACAGTATTCGAACAAATCCTTCCTTCCTCTTCATACCTTGCTTCATAACACTAAGTATTGCTTTTAACGTTTTCTACAAGTGGTCTGAACATTCAGCTTAGATTCAAAGAAGTCCATTTTTAGTCTGAGTCTCTGAGTAAGAATGAATATAATGAAAAATGGAGGAACAGGAGTCTCTTACTTTCACCGGTTGACATTTAATGTGCTATAACATGTTCTAGTTTTTTATCATATGTGTGTCCTGACCCACTAACAGATTACCCACAGTTCCGCTTGACACAGGTAGGGACTTCCTGTTACAGTTTCGTTGCCCTTAGCCTCCACGGGAGTGTGTAAAGTACTTGTATAGCTGTTAAGTATAAGGCTAATCCCAATTACTTGTTGTTGACGTGTGACTTTAGGCACGAGGCAGGCACCCTATCGATCTAAGCTTTTTGAGATTTCTAACCTGCGTCAGGCTTATGAGTTTCTACAAGCTTCTATATCAATCTCATTTAGAGCTCAGCTCCCACAACCTTGGTGTCCTAGATGCCCCATATACGCAAATCACCAACCGACCTTTCACCAAGTGGCAAAATGTAATGCTTCAGTAGTTTTATTACTGAAGTAGAACATTTAATGAAACTGTATGCTCCTATACCTATCTATCTATCTATCTATCTATCTACTTAAATGCCATCTAAAATCTTTTGATAAATAATTTACACAATTACTACAATATATGACACAAGCATGCTCAAATCGGGTCATTTCAGTTCAAATTGATTTTGCCTTAATGTTCATTAAAATGTTTTTAATGACACTACATTGAATTTTTATACCTATTTGAAATTTATAAATAACATTACCATGATTTACATGACAAAGATCAAGAAGCTAACATATTATAATACAGTATTTATCCTCTGCAGTGCCCTGAAGCAAAAGAATAAAATAAATAAAATCGTTATGTTCTCCGGGCTCAGAGATAGTCTGAGGTCTTTGACCTGTGGAGTCAGTAAGTGGCTGCTCTAATCACTTTTGAGGACGACGTGAATCGAGGGAGACAGGTGTCACCTCTAACGTGCGGCCTGACTTCCAGACAACCTACTCAACACCTCTGAATTGCGTACGAGGTGTGAATCCAATTTGCGAGGATTGAAGATTAGAAAGGGCCAAACCCTTCCAGTTTAACAGCTTGCTAGTGGCAATTTTTGGATGCTAAGCAGATAAACACAAGCTCCTTGGTGTGGAAATCCCACTTGTAGGAATTGGCATACTTATGAAAGCTGTGTGACAGATTGTTTCCTGTTAGTACATCCAGGGCATTGCTATGTGTGAAAGTATTATCACCAGAATTTGCACATTTCACTTTCTCATCTAGTGTCAACAGTGTAAACGTTTGATTGAATTAAACACAATCTGTTGTATTGTTGTACTGCTGTACTTGTAGTGGAAACTTGTTATATGCAAGTAAGGTGTTAATCGTAATAGTTTGTGTTAATAAATATAAAATAGCTTTTCTCAAATGCAATGTTATACCAGAGAGACAGAAAAACTGAAAATATAATTAACATGGAAGATTTAGGACTGTACATGTTATTTAAAATTCTAATTCATCAACATTTTTTATTAAATAATTTCAAATTTCTATAAATGTGACAAACTTCCATAGGCAGAACATATTACATGTGCTGAGAGCTAGACTTTTAATCATTACTCATGTTTTTTCCAACGACATTTCTTTTGTGAGAGACAAATTATTAATTGTGACTCATTATTATACATTTCTCGGTTTCTAGTTTTTCCTTACAAATCAAAGTCATATGTTTTCTCCAGCCAGGCTGCTCTTCCCCTGCTTTAGGCCAGGCAGACTGTTTGACCAGCACATCCTCCTGCAGCATTATAAACATATACACCTCCACTGTATTACATTAATCTATTTTTAAACAATATTTGCATTTTAACTTACTCATCATTACATGCTGATCAAATAGATAGCAGCTCACTATAAGTGACAGCCCTGCTATGTACACAATCAATTCAAAATTTAAAATACCTTAACATAAATACCTCAGCATAAATGTATGTACACATGGAGGGATTACTGACCCAGGAGATCAAGAGGTCAGTACATTACAGTTTAAGAGGCATAAGAAATGTTAAATGTACTTATACCTTGGTTAGGACCATTTTAATCATAGACCCTACAGAGTGAGGATATTTTTGGAAAGTGAGGACATTACTTCGGCGGTCCTTACTTCTTCAAAGGGCTGTTTGTTGGCTAAGACTTGGTTTTAGGGTTAGAGTTAGGCATTAAATTTGGATGGTAAGGGTAAGTGTAAGGGGCTAGTGCAGGGGTCGGCAACCTTCACTATCAAAAGAGTCATTTTGCTCCCTCTTCCACCAAATAAAAGTCGCCTGGAGCCGCAAAACATATTTGGTAACACAGCATATAAAGTTTTATACATAGTTATACTCAGTGTTGTGCCAGTTCCCAATTAAAAATAACTAGTTCAAAGTTCAGTTCATGCAGATGATAATGAACTAGTTCACGTTCATAGTCAAATTTGAAAGATTTTGAACTAAGTTCACGGTTTAAAAAATTAACTAGTTCACGTTCATTTGTTCCATTTTTTTTGGGATGATTTAGATGACAAACTTACGATCATGTGTTTAGTTATTAATCGATGGTGTCGGATCATGTTTTCATGATGTTTAAATTCAGTCTCATAAACTCTGGAGCGAATCAAACAAACACTAAGTTACTTCATGTGCTGATCAGGTCCTGATAACTAGTGATGAGTGTTTATTAGTTAAAGTGAGAGCAGGTCAGAGTGGAGGAGGAAACTGAAACTCCAGCTCGGTACAAACCAACTGCAGCTTCTGCTCTGATCACTGAGCAGCTGTGACCAGAGAAACTCTTCTTCAACAAAGTCACTGTCCGGCTGCTTCACGTGAACGAGCTCTGATCTCACTGAGGGTGTTGCTCTGAGTGAGAGAGTGGGGGCGGAGCCCTGGGGCCTGTGTGTGTGTGTGTGTGTGTGTGTGTGTGTGTGTGTGTGTGTGTGTGTGTGTGTGTGTGTGTGTGTGTGTGTGTGTGTGGGTTCCTCCTGTCTCCACTGTAACCAGGTCACACACTCATTGTGAGAACTGGTGGGCTACGCTGGGTCTTGACCAATCTACGTGTGGCAACTTGGAAAAGTGTGAGTGTGTGTGTTGGTTTGGTGGTTTACCATTATTAATTAAATGGTAACTGGTCTGTATTTATATAGCACTTTTCCAGTCTTGATGACCACTCAAAGCATTTTACAGTACAGTTTATTCCCATTCACAAACACATTCATACAGCGCATCTGCAGCACATTTTTTTTTCTATGAGGGGCAATTCAGGGTTCAGTATCTTGCCCAAGGACACTTCGGCATGCAGATGGGGAAGACTGGGATCTGTGAAATGCTATGTTCTAATCTCAGGTGAAAAGCTAAAGAGCCTTTCATTTAGTAGAAGAGGGTTTTTGCTGCACTGAGACTGAGTTTAACGTCAAAATAAATTAAATACGTGTTCTGTTAAGACACCTATAGAATGTAATGAAATGAAAAATATTACATATTGCTTCTCTTAGCTTGATTAAGGCCACAAGCCGAAACTATCTCTAGATCTCTGGTAGTTGTTTTTCTTTTCTTCATTGTCATTTCCTGGTGTGGTCTTGTAATGTAATTAACTCTAATGACTCCTGTAAATGGTTTGGGAGCAAACACTCTTAGCGTAATTGACAAATACAATAATGAGTGTGGCAGCCAATGAGATCATTAACTTATTAAAAGAACACCTGTCAGGGCAGGTCATTATAACGAAGGCCCGACAAATGGCTGAGCGTCGTAACACCTACAGAATTTTATATGAAATTCTAGTTCACATCATTGAGAGGAAAAACAGTAAATGTAAAAAAATTATTATAGAGAAATGGGCAAACTAATAATACATAATAATTATGACTGAAAGTTTCAATTTTCGAATTGGAATAATATTGGGTTCATGGAAAACAGAATCTTGGGTTTGTGTAGTTAAGGAGAATAAGGAGAATAGTGCTTTCAAGAGCTTTTGGATTATTGGAGGAAATTTAATAAATATTAATACAGGTGGAAATATAATTATGAAAAACTAAAGTTACTGAAGACTCAAATATACAGTATATAAGATTCACACATACATATAATATTAAGATTTATATAAATATAAAATGTAGGGTCAACTGTAGGATCAACTGAAAATGACATCCACTTGAAATACTCACCAGAGATCAGAGTATTTCAAGTGGATGTCATTTTCAGTTGATCCTCCTAGGAGCAAAGGCTATTTGATTGAATTAGTGCGTTAAACATTGTATGTTAATGTTCTTGTCTGCTTTTACTTTTCATTCACAAATCAGTCAATAGTCACCGGACTTATTGCCACCGTATGCCAAGGGACCAAATTAAGGTAATCGATTTAGGGGAAAGCTAAGTGGTTCAATCAGCATTAGCGTAACAAGGTAATAATCTTTAGAA
The DNA here is from genome assembly GCF_022539355.2 of Hippoglossus stenolepis. Classification (NCBI taxonomy): domain Eukaryota; kingdom Metazoa; phylum Chordata; class Actinopteri; order Pleuronectiformes; family Pleuronectidae; genus Hippoglossus; species Hippoglossus stenolepis. The sequence continues at coordinate 13,695,494 of NC_061485.1, forward strand.
ACTCTAATGAAGTAAGCTCACCCTCCTCGTCAAAGAGTGAACCCTACAGCAATGTGTAATACCTCAGGTATAACCAAATATAGTTTGCCATTCATCTAGTTATTTAAATCGCCGATGTCTGGCAGCCAAAAACAGATCGGTTTGAGTAGGTCAAACACAGAACTTAGGTTGAACTTAGGTTGAACAACTTACTTTGATCTAAATTGAGTCAACAACATTCAAAAAAGCTGCAAAAACAACTTTTTTTATTAAATATTTTTGCATGTGTAAACAAGTACTCAAGAACAAGCAGACACAACTGAGAACCAGACAAATGAACTCTCTGATTTTCTAAAGCTGCTGCAGACATGGCCTGCTTCAGATTCATACAGATCCTGGTTTTGGAGGATAGCTCACATGTTTGACTACAACGATACTTGCTTTTATATCATTACATATCATCCTGTAAATGGTTTGGGAGCAAACACTCTTTTAATTGATAAATACAATGATACTGAGTAGGTTGTTTAAAGTGGTATCACAATAATGAGTGTGGCAGCCGACGAGGTATCCTGTAAGATCATTTACTTATTAAAAAACACCTGTCAGGGCAGGTCATTATAACGAAGGCCCGACAAATGGCTGAGCGTCGTCACACCTACAGAATTTTGTATGAAATTCTATGCTAAAATTTTCGAATTGGGATAATATTGCGTTCATGGAACACAGAATCTTGGGTTTATGTAATTACGACAATATAAGGAGAATATTGCTTGAATAGCGCGCGAAACACTTATTCAATGTGATGCGATTAATGGGAACTGGTCTGTATTTATATAGCACTTTACTAGTCTTGATGACCACTCAAAGCCCTTTATAGTTCAGTTTTTAGTACAGGATTGAACTGCCGACCTTCTGGTTAGATGATGACCGCTCTAACCCCTGAGCCGCAGCCGCACACATGGACTATGTATGAAAACAACAGTGTCTTAATGCGAGAGCCTACTGAGTCTGTTAAACAGCAGCAGTAAGTTTACCGACAACTGATGTAATTTACCAGCCAATATTAATGAGGTGACAAGTTATGGCTTGTCTAATCCAATTAAATAAGAACATAATCCCCATTATCTGCTGGAGGAGACGCGATATCCTGCCAATCAATGGATTAACCTAGTCCCAATATTTAGACAGACCTGTTGGAAGATGCTACCACCTTGTATCCTTGATAAAAAAGAGACCAACATTAACAATGTGATATAAGAGCATAATTACATGTACATCTGTAATTTTCTTCTAGCAGATTGTTGTTGGAGTCAGTGATTATTTTGTGTTGTGTTTACGGGTTTACAGACAGGTATGAAGAGGGATGAATAAATGATGGATGCCTGTTAACCTCACAAAAGGGTTTACGTCTGTTCTTATAACATAGAAATATAAAAGAAATATTAAAGAATAAAACTTTCCAACACATTACAAATGTTTCTGTACAATGAGACAAATTCTTCTTTTACAATTTGTCCTTGCAAATCAAGGACAATACTCCTCTTTTCCATGGATCAACTGGTGAGGACATTTTACTCCCTTCTAAACGCATGGTTTCAGCCTTTTCTGCCTTATTTTGGTTATTACAGCAATCAGACAGACTTAATTTACTGGTTCCAATTTGTGCAGATTTCAAATGCAATAAAGTACTTAGGTCTAATTTAGGCGTTTCTAATTGTGCTCTATTTCAATTTATTAAGGAGCAAAGTTTGATCAGGCATATACTGTACATGCAACACCAGAATTCAAGATTGGCATAGCAACAGTATCTAAGGGCTGGTAAATGGTCTGTACTTATAAAATAATAATTTTATTTGTACATAATAACTTTATGCCTTATGCTTTCATGTGAAACTCCTTGCTGTCAGGTAAAAAGTGGCAGCTGGTCTGAATGTGTCACAGAAATAGATTGTGGCTGTCTACTCCTTTCTGCAGGTCAACAGTGGAGTTAGCAGTAATCATTTTGGGGGAAATAAAACTATAAACCTTTCTTTCCTGTCAATATGCAAACCTGGGGTTTGTCGAGCCCGGTCCGGACAGCGTCGTGTTCGTGGATTCGAGGTTCAAGTGGGAAAGGCAATGATTTAGACAAGATCCATGTTCAAAAGTTTCACAGCAAGAAGTTTATTGTATAAGAACAATACTTACAGAGAGTCTCTGGGGTTCTGCCGGACACGTCACCAGGTTCTCTGGATCATGTCGAGAAGAAGCCCCGTTTCTTCCGAAGTCCACAGTATATATAATAAGACACAGGGTGTGGCACAGAGGAGGACTCAGTTATTTGCCTAACGTACGCTGCTTCCACAATTTGCAGCTGGGCAGATTACTTACCTCAAACTGTATTTTACTTATCAGATTGACACCTGTTCGTGTGCTTGTGTTACTAGGCAGTTGCTATGCCTAGCTCCTGTTTTGTCGCTCCTTCTATGGTTGTGCCCTGTGCCTGACCCTGTGTCCGAGTCATCAGTCTAGACTTTAGTTTAAAGAACAAACAGTTGTTACATAAGCTTATAAGTTCCAATTTCCACCTCCTGACCTCTCTGGCACACAGTGTGTTTGAGGAACCAACTATCATATACATGTTATTCAATTACACAGGTTAAAATGATTATGCATTATTGATTGTATGGACCATACCGCTGGCTGACATTATTCGTAGGATACAGGTAAAACATAGATATCTCAACAGGTTGCAGAATCAATCTTTAATACAAAATCATCATAACAATAAGACTGGAGGTATATAACATGAGAACAAAACAATGGAACATGAGCAGAGAAAGATAAAGTATAGAATAGATAAAATAGCTATAAAGGGATCCTATAAACAAAGATTGTCATGAAGAAAAAAACGACTAACACCCAATAAATAATACCCATTTATTTCCAGCAGACTGTTTGATGTTATTCTCTATATCAGAAAGATTAGCACATGTAAAGCTGTTGGTGGACCAAATGGGAAGACATCAGACTTGTCATCATTCAATTTTAGTAAGTTGTGGGACATCCAGGATTTTTTATCAGAGAGGCCGGTTGTGTGATTTGTGACGATACTAGGGTCTTAGGGTTTTAACGACATGTATAACTGAGTGTTGTCTGGATGAAAAGTAATCTCCTTAAAAGATGAAGACTTAAATCTTTGGAAGTGAACTTTTGACCCAGGTACTACACATATAACTTCGTTACAGCCACAGATGTGCCTGTGAAACTGTTATGCTGCATTTACAGTATATTTTGATGGTCACATGTACATTTTTTATTTTTATTTCACCATTATTACAAAATAAAGAGAAGAGTTACTGGTGTTATTCAGTGATGGATAATTAACACTGTTGTTGAGTGTCTTTCGGGTTCTGGTCGGCTTATTAACAAATTCCCAGGAGTCTCTGTTTACTTCAGAAAAATGGCGAGTGTTACCAAATGGAACGTATTGGAGTCGGAGTTGATAGATGTTGAAGAGCAAATAAATGCGATGCTACCAAGCGACCAATCACAGCTCTTGAGGTTGGTGTCGCCTCGTCGCATTGTACAATTTTTTAGGAGGTGTAAGGGTACGGCGTAGGGCTCTGCATAGGTTACATGTCTAAGCGTGGGCTACAGCATAGCTTTGACGCAGAAGCATGAATTTGGGCTGAAGTTTTAATTAGGGCCCGAGCACCTCCGGTGGGAGGCCCTATTGTATTTCGAAGGATTTGTATTTCCCTTTTGGGGCTTTTTCAGGGCCTAGACATGCTCAAATTGTTACCAAAGTTTGCAGGGAATTCAAAACCCCAAAAAGTAATTGTATTCTGGAGTAATTTGAAATGGGCGTGGAAAAATGGCTCAACAGCGCCATCTAAGGAAAAGCTCCTCAGTTAGCTTTCACCGATCTTCACAAAAATCGTAGCCCAGGTGTATCATGACAAGACAAACAAAAAAGGTCAGGGGTGCAATTGGAAAAAAGCAACAGGAAGCCTGCCATTTTGACTTTAGTGGCCATATTGGCCATTTTCCACATTTTTACTTTGATGTACTTGTCCCAGGGCTTTCATCAGATCAACTTCATATGGATATGAGTGTCATCACAACAAGATGGAGATGAAAACTACCTCAAAGATCGATTTTTCGTCACACGGTGTGACCGTGGCGTGGCGTCAAAGTTCGATTACACGCCATCAAAACACGAGGTTCTGTATCTCGGAAATATTTGGTCGAATCGAGTCCAAACTAGACATGTAAGACAAAAGTCCCGGCCTGATGACATCTACACAGAAATCATAACTTAAAAACACAGCGCCCCCTGGTGGCAACAGGAAATTACATGTTTTTACTTTGATGAACTGCTCCTGGCTGCTTTACAATATACAGCTCAAAAGAGCTCAGTCAAGTCATTGGATCATGGTCAGAATTGTGACATTTCCTCAAACCGTGTAAACATTGAGGTGCAGCGAAGGTTCATCCTTCACCAAAGGAGACGATGTTGTCATAAGTCCAGCGTGCATTTCGTTACTTTAGTTACTTTTCGTTACTTTCGTACTTTTAGTTACTTTTTAGTTACTTTTTAGTTACTTTTGTACTTTTAGTTACTTTTTAGTTACTTTTGTACTTTTACTTACTTTTGTACTTTTAGTTACTTTTTAGTTACTTTTGTACTTTTAGTTACTTTTTAGTTACTTTCGTACTTTTAGTTACTTTTTAGTTACTTTCGCACTTTTAGTTACTTTTTAGTTACTTTTGTACTTTTAGTTACTTTTGTACTTTTAGTTACTTTTTAGTTACTTTTGTACTTTTAGTTACTTTTGTACTTTTAGTTACTTTTTAGTTACTTTCGTACTTTTAGTTACTTTTTAGTTACTTTCGTACTTTTAGTTACTTTTGTACTTTTACTTACTTTTGTACTTTTAGTTACTTTTTAGTTACTTTCGTACTTTTAGTTACTTTTTAGTTACTTTCGCACTTTTAGTTACTTTTGTACTTTTAGTTACTTTTTAGTTACTTTCGTACTTTTAGTTACTTTTGTACTTTTAGTTACTTTTTAGTTACTTTCGCACTTTTAGTTACTTTTTAGTTACTTTTGTACTTTTAGTTACTTTTGTACTTTTAGTTACTTTTTAGTTACTTTTGTACTTTTAGTTACTTTTTAGTTACTTTCGACGGATTTTCGTCCGTCTGTCTGTCCGTACTTTTTTTTTTTTTGGAAGGACAGACGGACGGATTTTATTTAATTTTTTTAATTTCAATTTAATTTAATTAATTAATTTATTTTTCGTCCGTCTGTCTGTCCGTATTTTTTTTTGACGGACAGACGGACGCTCCATATATTAATATTAGTGCAGGGTCATAGCGCCACCTACTGATCAGTGTGATAATTATGTTGTTGTAACATTGTCCAATTGACACAAAATTGCTCACGCTACATCAGAGCCCCTACTTGAACAGATATATTAGTCTGGCAACAGGAAGTAAGCTTTGTTTTACAACTATCATTTGATTTACATAAAATGTTCACAGTGTGATGTGCAATTGATAGCGTGGACTGTAATGAGCAATTAGCAGGCAAGGATCGACATCCTTGCCGCAGTGCGCAAAACGCATGCAACGCGGAGACGTGCGCTTGGTCATTGATCGCTCTCTCCACTAACCACAACAGGCTTCAAAATGCATGTGCTCGGGCCCGTTAGTGCTACAACGTAGCCCTAGTTATACTTAAAATTTGTTATCAAGTGTAATTGATTCAAAACATCAGTGACATGCAGTTGACCATTAGATTGTTGCTCATACTTTGCTGTGAGGAGCCCTTGTAGAGTTGTCCTCCTTGTGGTAAGCAAAATGCTGTTTGCTCTCTTTAAAAGTCAATAGAAACATCAGATGTGGCTGTGCCATATTTACCACTCAATACGCATAACAGAATCATAAATGTTTGCCTACAAATGACAATGAGAGAGAAAAAGAGTACACAATGATAACTTCCAGCTCAAAACATTGCATCGATAAATCTTAGGAGTTTGTAACATTCTTTGCTCAGAACAGCTGAACCACATCTTTAACTAACACTTCTTTCACAACGCTGAAACTGAGCTCACCAGTGGCAAATGTGTTTTTGCGACCACTTCATGTTTTGCAAAAAAGGTTTCCATTCAAACTTTTATGCAGGTAATACATGTCGCTATCTATCTATCTATCTATCTATCTATCTATCTATCTATCTATCTATCTATCTATCTATCTATCTATCTATCTATCTATCTATCTATCTATCTATCTATCTATCTATCTTCCTTCCTTCCTTCCTTCCTTCCTTCCTTCCTTCTGGCTGCAGGACAACTACTACGTGAACTACCCTGAACTCTAAAATCCTATTATGTGGTTGTAAGCTGCATCCAAACTAAATGGATAGTAACATAATCAAATTATAGAGATCAGATTGAGTCTTCGTTTAATGGTTATTAGGAAATGAGCACATTTGGTTTAATTGGAACAGCTTCATTTGTTTAAGATTTTGCACACACGTGGTGTCTAAAGGTCATTTCTCTCAGCTCCTTCTAGGAAAAGTCTTGAAGAGCATAACAAGTAATGGATAAACTGACAGGAAAAAATGTCAGAGCTGTTCATGAAAATATCTGCTAGTTTTCCATTGCAATGCACTTGCAGCAAAGGAGGAAAACCTCAATAAAGATTACAAAATAATCTTTCTCTTCATCGAATGAATGATGAAACACTTGCTAAAAATAAAAAAAAAGTTGAGCAAGAAGTGATTATACACAGACAGACAGATTACACACTAAATTCCCAAGAAGATCCTCTTTGCTTATCTTCTCCATCCACTGTGGGTCTGCCCCTAGGGGCTATATAACTATAGCTGCGGTATGAAGTTTGAGAGCAGACACTTGGCTGCATTAACAGTACTCCCAGGTTACTCTACTGCCAATCCAAATCCTAACTAAGCAAAGATGGAGAACGGCACAGAGGGCAAGAACTTCTACATCCCCATGAGCAACAGGACGGGGCTGGTTAGGAGTCCATATGAATATACACAATATTATTTGGCGGATCCATAGCAGTTCAAGTTACTGGCTCTCTACATGTTCTTCCTGATCTGCACTGGCTTCCCCATCAACGCTCTCACTCTGCTGGTCACAGCCCAGAACAAGAAGCTACGACAACCTCTCAACTTCATCCTGGTCAACCTGGCTGTGGCCGGACTCATCATGGTGTGCTTTGGATTCACTGTCGCATTTTATTCTTCTCTAATGGGCTATTTCTCCTTGGGACCAGTGGGCTGTGCAATTGAAGGATTCATGGCAACACTTAGAGGTAAAAATTGGGAAAGTGATTATTTGTCTTTATCACTCATGTAGATTGTCTAGATTGCAGGATCAGAAGATTTCATGACCACATCTGTTCTCTTTTCTTACCAACAGGTCAAGTGTCTCTGTGGTCCCTTGTGGTTCTAGCGATTGAGAGATATATTGTTGTCTGTAAACCCATGGGAAGCTTCAAATTTACATCCACCCACGCTGCAACAGGTTGTGCCTTCACCTGGATCATGGCTGCCTCCTGCGCTATTCCTCCTCTGGTTGGCTGGTCAAGGTAATAAACTACTTACCAATAACGGATCACATGACCCCCTTGTCCACATCAAGGAGAGCAAAATTATAATTTTTTACTGATTCTTTCCACTTCAGAATTACCACTATCGTCTAGATTTAGACATGGCTTATTTTTGCAGTCTTGTCCTTTTCTTCCTGTTGAATCTTAATTAGTCTTCTGTTGTGGTGTGGTGATATTAATGGAATCCAGCAGTGATACTATCTTTTATTGTTGATTGTGGCCATGTTTACCTTTGACTAATCTCACACAAGGGGGTAGGATAATTGGCTTAAAGCAGAGGCATGTTTACTACCTGTGTTGTCATGTGACTGGTCATGTGGCTTACTCTGATGGCCTCTCTTCTAATAATGCTGCTGCTTTTGCAGATCTCAGCAATGAAGCTGAAGCAGGCCTTGCCAGACTCAGTAGGCCACCCAGCTCTTGGTACAGGCCATGATGATCTTCTGGCTGGAGTCTCTTCATACACATTGAACCCTCACAGATGGTCCAGTATGTGGCGGCACATCTGGTCTTCAATGAGCCTAGAAAGGGCTCTCCTGCAGAGCAACCTCAGGGTCTGCATCCGTTTACACAAACTCAATCATTCAAGCTCCTTCTCGGCCTCTGACTTGTGATATGCAATACCAATCCAGACTGTTATCGTTTGAGGTTCCCTGATGGTGGAATGAGCTACCGAATGCTATCAGAGCAGGGGCCTCCCTCCCGAACTACAACAGTCTCTTGAAGGCTCATCTCTCAGAGGAGCCCTTCCTCTGCTAACACCTCTCACACATGAACACGCCTCACTACCACTTACTTCAGTGCACACCTGATCTCGTGCACTTTGTCTTAATGAACAGATTTAGTGCCTAATACTTCTAGCTCTCTTACTTTACTGAAGCTTTGGAGTCTTCCCTCGGTCACTTTGAAACAAAGCATCTGCCAAATGAGTTAATGTAATTGAAAGTCAATTTTGGACCATGGATACAGACTCTGTATCTTCAAAGTAGCTAAAACAAAATATCCAGTTTTATATAATTGTAGAAATCCAAGTGTAAACAAAATGCCAATAATATGACTTAAAAAGTATTAACCCTGAGCCTAACATGTGCTCCGCTTTTGGTCCCACTGACATAAATAATTTCTATCCAAGTACAGAAATCCCCAGTTAAATCCCAGTATTTTTGGTCGGACACAAAGTTATGATTTATAATGTAAACACTGATATCATGTATTTAATGCTATATGTCTTGTATTTACAGGTACATCCCTGAGGGTATTCAGGTCTCCTGTGGACCAGACTACTACACTATGGCTCCAGGCTACAACAATGAGTCATTCGTCTTGTACATGTTCACCTGCCACTTCTGTGTCCCTGTCTTCACCATTCATTTAGACAATATGGCTTCAAGTAAAACTCCCATATGGGGAAGTCAAAACAACCCTGAGGGGCCTGAAATGATCGTCGTACATATAGACTGTCCTCGTCCCTTTCTCTACTTGCCTCTACAGAGGGATGAAAGTTGTGGTAAAGCTGATTAGCCGCTCCCAGTGGAGGTAGTGACCTAAAGCCTCCAGTGTTTACACTTATCCAGTGTCTTATTGTGTCACAGGTGACATGTTGGTAGAAGCCTTTAAGGGACTTGTCCACGGAGCAGTGATTAACGTCCAGAGGATGAATTATATTATCTATAGTCCATCCAGGATGTGGTGAAGCCATCATCTGATTATAACACACTGCATCGTTGAGATAATAAAAAAAATATATTTAAGTTGTCTTGCTTCAGCATCATGTTCATTGCAGACTGAAATATTTTTGCACGTTTGCTTCTCAGTCCTTTGCCTCGCCTATACGTGCTTTTTGTTTTGTTTTCTTCTATCACTCTTCAGCATCATGGTGAGGGAGCACAAACTCGTCATTGACAATATTTAGACCCGATCACATTATTAACAGTCGGTCAGTTCGCACGACTTTATACTACTTTAAGACAAGTGTAAAAGAAAAGAGAGTATTATTGTGAAATAAACCTTTACTGACCCCAATAACAGGCTAAAATAGAAACGTCCATGAAATAGTAAGAATCTTTTCTTCTTTTCAGGGGTTAAATAAATTAATCTCTAGTCAACACTCTCTCTGAATGACTATTAATTGTGAAAGGTAATAAATAATATAACTGCAGTATGCCTACATACATTAAATTCAGGTCACACACACACACACACACACATATATATATATATATAAGTCCAGTAAAGTATGTAGTTGTGACGTCAGCTGAAGAAGGAGCCACACATTGACCCAGTTCTTCACAGCAGTCACTAAGTATATCTTTGTGCTAGAACCTGCTGTTCTCCTTCCTCAGGGGCTTATGATCCTCTCACTAAGGGACAGGCATCAAGAATGACATTTCCGCTTTTCGCCTCTGGTGGGCGCTACAGATCCCTGTACACTGACAAGACATGAAAAACACTTCCCTCCACACACACAATATGAGCAGTTAAATCAGCTAAATGACTATGTTGCAGGTTATTATGTGGATAATGTCCTGGAGTTTTATGTATGCAAGTATTTATTTAGTATATACAGTATATATATAGATGATTTTCTAAATCAATGTTTTCTTCCCTTATACATTACATTGTTGGAACAGTATATGTGCTGGTAAGTTTGTACTTTTCTTTTGCCATTTTGTTTGGTTTAAAACTTTAGAAATAAATTAAATGTATTTAATTTGGGGATTTTTTAGACAAAATACTTGTATAAGGACTTCCTACATATATATATCAAGCTGTTGTTTCAATTTTGACTTTTTCCTCACAGTAACACATGTCAGATATCGTAGATGGCTTTCTGTGGGTATGATATTAGGGAACAATAATTAAACTCAAACTACCTCTCTTATTTTGTCAGATTTCCTTTCTTGTAACCACCTGCCCATCCTTTATATTTTTTATGAATATCAACATTCACTAGTCAGTTCCCACCACCACTAAAGTATTCTGATTTTACATCTGTTTTGGAATAGTCATGTTTCTTACGCCTCATATAACACTGTTAGTGTTTCCAGGGCCAGTGTGTGTGAGGCTTATATCACTTGTTCTGCTCTTTTCTTTGCTAAACAGATTAACCTAATCTGGTTTTACCACCTTTTGACCTCAGCTCTGTGATGATCCAGTTACCCTGAGAAGCATGTTTTAAGATGGACTGAGACAGACTCAGCTGAGGAAAAGCGTGAGAAAGACAAATTTCTCTTTAGTTGCATTAAATCTCCTGATAATTAAAATGGTTCCATCTATAAAAACTGATATTTCCCATGAATGAGAAAAAAGATGCAAGTTTTTAAGGTTTGAAATCAACACAATATGTGAAACCCATTTTTTCATGCATGCATTTATTTACCTATGCTATATTTTGTATATACAATGTTTACAATTCATGATGACCATCTCAGCAAGTGACAAAAATAGAATTTACATGGTATATAGTTGCTCGTTTTGAAAATACAGTACAAAATGTGAAATATTGTGGCATTTGAAACACATATTGTTGGGGGTTACATATTTTCAATGGTGCCAAATAGCTCAAAGGTATCGGGGAGTTCTGTGCCTCGGACGAAAGGGGAGAGTCAAAATGAGCATCCATATACATGTGTTCACAGATTTTACCATTATTTGCATTGATTTTGAATTCACATTGATTTCCAACATGCTTCAAATAAAAGGTGAAAAAAAAATGCAGTTCATGAGTTTGTTCCTGGAGCCGTTCATCACTGGTCAAGTAGTTCAGACGTCCCTGAACGTCACTCAGTCCACATTGAGGATTATTCCAGATTGAAGAGACAGTGGAAAGGAAAATGTCCAGGTTAATGCAATTGTCTTTATGTTTAAGAGACAGAGGACACTTCTGTTTTGCTGGCAGACACTGAGGATTCATCCTCCACCATGCCTCCCATTCCAATAGCGCTCAGCATGCAGTTACGGAACTGAAGAGGTGCAAGAAAGAAGAGAAACATTAGAATAAAAAACATTCAATGTTCTCCATGTTGGCACTGACAATAAAGGTAACATATTTTTTATATGAACCAACCTGTTTGTTCAAGAGCACGTAGATCACAGGGTTATAGAGAGCTGAGCTCTTAGCAAAGAAGGCAGGGATGGATGCAGTCAGGGCGGTGAAGGCAGCTCCCTTGTTCATGAAGATCCAGCCAGCGAAACTGGCATATGGGACCCAGGCAAAGAGGAAGCCGAAGACCATCAGGATGCACATGCGTGTCACCTCCCTCTCAGCCTTCTGGGTGGACTCTGACTCCTGCTGCTGGGCTGCAGCCTGAAGTGTTTGAGAAAATTCACAGAGCAGAATGTTTTGTTTTTCGAGCTTTAAATGAAAAGCAACTATACTAGCAACCATTTAATTTCTTCAGGATTTAGCTAAGAAGTCAACATCTCATATATTTTAAATTGGACTTACAGCTTTGACTGTCAGCACCAGGCTTCCATAAGTGAAGAAAATCACAAAGACTGGAAGGAAGAAGTGGACAACAAACATGTAGATGACATATGATTCATTGTTGAAGCCGGGGGCCAGAGTGTAGTAGTCTGGTCCGCATGAGCACTGCATGCCCTCAGGGATGTACCTGTGTGAGATGGAGACAGAGCCATTATTGCAAATAAATAAAACTGGAGCCGTGCAAGAAGCTCTGCCATCAAACCAACTATGCTTTTATATTTGTTTCAATGGTTTTAAAACCTTCACTGAATTTACCTGGACCAGCCAAACAGTGGGGGGCCAGCGCATGCAAAAGCCATGACCCAGGTGAAGAGGACTCCAATTCCTGCGTGAGTTCCGCTGAACTTGAAGCTTCCCATGGGTTTGCAGACGACGATGTATCTCTCAACAGCCAGGACGACCAGAGACCAGAGAGCGACTTCACCTGTAGAGAGACAAGAGCGAATCCTTCAGGTTAACTTTCAAGACTTTAATGCAAGCCCGGTAGTGAGAATGCATTGATCGACATTTACCTCCGAGTGTGGCCATGAATCCCTCAATAGCGCAGAAAGTGGCTCCCAGAATGAAATAGCCGTTAAAAGCAGAGGTGATGGTGATGGTGAATCCGAAGCAGCACATGATGAGTCCGGCCACGGCCAGGTTGACCAGGATGTAGTTGAGAGGTTGCCTGAGTTTCTTGTTCTGAGCCGTGACGAACAACGTCAGTCCGTTGATGGGGGTTCCGGTGCAGATCAGGAAAAACATGTAGAAAGCTAGAAATTTGTACATCATGGAATCTACCATGTAAAACTGAGGGTATTCAAAAGGACTCCTAACGATCCCAGTCCTGTTGGACATGGGGATGTAGAAGTTCTTGCCCTCTGTGCCATTGGGCTCGATACCGCCGTCCCAAACCATCTTCGGTTGTCTGTTGTTTCTATTGAGCTTCTTTGGCTAAAATAAAACCAGTAGTGCTGATGGACACGAGATTCTGACTGGCGGCCACTGACTTTTATACCTCACCACTAACCTTGTTGTCAAATTGCCAAAATGAGATTACAGGATTGTGAGGTGGTACAGGAGGTCAGTAATTGCTCTTAAGATCCCGGCTAGGCTCTGAAGTAATTTGCTCCACTTTCCAGGTTCAGCTGAGTTCTCTTAATCCTGATTAAAGAATGTGAAATAAGTTCAGTCAGTATCTTTTAGCACGTTATTTGCTGTAAACATATTCTCAACAATTAAGATATATATATATATATATACATATGGAAAAGGAAAATATTCTGAACAAATTAATCAACAGTGTATGGATTTATGCACAGTTTTATTCTCATTGCTGTTTTCCATTTGTTTCAAATATGGATCAATGAGAAAAAAAGTAAAAGATGCAGTTGATGATGTTTTGGAGGATGCCATACTTCAAATAAGAAGCATGCACATGTGTGTTTTTCTCATGTGACTCATGCATGCAATGAGACAAGGAGAATATCCTCACTTTTTATTTGTTTCATTTAGTGTAGTTTTATTTCTATGCTCATTTGAATAAAACATGCAGGAGTGTTGGACTATTTTAATTTGTCCTACTTTCAGGCCTGTCCAGCAATCTGGAATTTCAATCGCCATTCTCCAACTGCATATGAACGGATTTGTGGGTGTGCTTATCCAGATTAACCTCGGATTCTCACCAGCCTTTCTGTGATGTGGCAAAAGCTTATAGCATCACAGGCGAGAAAGAGAACGTCTGCGAGACACTTATTGGATTCGTCACCTGCCTCAGGGTCAAGTGTTGCCCTCATAGTAACTGAAGTGGGACAATTGATAGAAGTCAGTGGAAGTCAGGGGAGCCAGATCGAAGCAAATAGAAGTAATGAGCGGCTGTAGATGCAAACAAATTCTGTTGCTATGGGTGATTTATTGTTGTTAATTCACATTTTGCTTGAATAATCTAAGTTATTGCTTGTTAAATGTAGTTGCAAGTTAAATGTGGTTCAATAAAAAGTTTTGCATTTTTAACCTAGTTTTTTGTTAAATGCAAGAGTCTGCAGATTTAATGAAGGATTTTTGTTGTATACTGTTCTTGCTTGTTAAATGTAGTATTTGCTTGTTAGATAAATACTGTATAATGAAGTTTGTCAGTTTTTTACTTGTGCAATGCAGTTTTTGCTGTGTTTTGGTCATTCTCTGTATTTTAAGTATCTGCAGGATATGTAGTCTATGTGAGTGCATGAGTGCATGCAGTAGAATGGATTTCTACTGCATGCACTCATGCACTCATGTAGAATACATGTTAACATGACTGCATGCAGTAGAAATCCATTCTCTTGTTTTCATTTTTTCCATTCATCCATTTATCTGTATCTGGACTTGGTCAATGGTGGATGAGTATGTGCTTCAAAAGGGAACGAACTGAAATGTTTCATGAGTAAATCAATGACTTTGATTGTCTGACCTAAATGAAGGCAACCCAAATGCATAAATTAACCATAACCTTATCACACCAAAGGTGTCACAGGTGCCACCCTTAGCACCTTACCTGCCTAAGAACATAACAAATTAAGAGGACGACTTAGAGACCATCCGGTGTTAAGGTCATTAGCAAATTGTTTCTACTTACCTCACCCAGCCTGAAATCTAATTTAGCTAATTCGTGGCTGTCACTGTAAAAAAAAAAATAAGATGCAGTAATTAAGGTGTGAATGCGCACATCCACTCACAAGCTGATTGTGTCCATCCACTTAGTGAAAATCTTAACAGTATTGAGCAAAATTCTCTCATCTCACAGGACCAGGAGTGTGTCCTTTTTGATACACCGTGTTTTAATTGACAGATCTTTGTACGTCTGACCTGTGACTCCATCAGGGATCTGCTGCTCTTCCTGGACTAAGAATCTCTTTCAACCTCTCGACTGAATCCTGGTGAAATCAGCTGTGGTTGGACTGAAGATGTGCGACTTTGGATTCACCATCAACAACAACAACTACCAAAGTGTCTCTGTTATCAAGGGATTCATGGCCAAACTCTGAGGTAAAGTGCAAATGAAGATATCATAAATATATATCAAACGTATCTCATTACTTAATAATCTCTGTGTGCCTCCACGAACAGATCTTTGATAAATAGTTCATACGTTGGATAATTTACGATATATTTAATAATATTGCTTGACTCTGATCATGACATTATACTTTTGAGTCTTGTCAAAAGGTCACTGTTGTAGTAGTTGTCGTTGCATTGCACAGGCGGAGCACTAAATGTCTACAAGAGCATAAAGCTGTCACTGTGCATAGATGCTGCTGTTAAAGGCACTGGATGGTATACTCCTACTACAACTGCTATAATAGTAGTAGTACTAAAAATGTATTAATTGTAGCCCCTTTCAAACCACTGCTTCAAAGTGATTTATCAGAGAATAGATTGAAATAGAATGAATGAAAAACTTGACCATAAAAATAAGAAAGCAATAGTATGAATAAAACTATAGATCAATAATACAATAATTCCAATAATTCGCCTCCATGCTTATCAATACTAAAGCAATTTGGTTTATGTTATCCAAGGTTTATGTTATCAAAAACATCTCAATAACAAAACGATTCAATACAGGCAAGTAAAACAGAACACATTTGTAAAAGCACAGTAAGGACCAAAAAGCATTTAGGGGCAGACAACTGAAAACACCTTTAAGGAATAAATTGTAAAATAATAAAGGCTTCATGACGAAAAAGGTTATGTAACTACAGACCATTTGCAAATCTGGGGCACTGAAAAAAGCTTTTCTATGATACAGACAGAAATGGAATGCCAAACTGAGACTCAGCATATCTGTGAGGTATCAGGGGCCTCATTTATAACAGTTGCATACGCATCTTTCACGCGTGCATAATGCACTGGCACTGAGTGTGTGGCCAGAAGGATGAGGAGGAAGAGATAGTTGAAAAGAGAAAAGATTTCCTGGCCCGTGATGATGACTGAATTATCAGCTGATATAGATTCTATAGAGCTGTAATCTTGGATCTTTGTGCTGAACCGAGTCCAATATTACACAGACCGGCCTGATGGAACCGAACCATCCCAGTACAAACACCAGTACTCACCAGTCTGGGTTCATTAGCAGACAGATTAACACTGTTTCATTTTTAACATTCTTCTTAAAGCCCCTTTTGGGAATAATATTATTCTGTTCGATTTTATAGATTGGGCACATCCCATTTTGACGGTGAATCTGAAATTTACTGGTGGTACTGTCCACTGTGTCTGTTCACTCTCAGTCGCTGCATTAACAGCAGCAGCAGAAGCAAGGCATTATCATTCAGTCTATTTCCTTTGTGAATCCTATCACTTCTGTGGCCACCAAACAATTTGTCTCTTCACCTCCACCTCAAGCTCCTCGATGTCCGTAGGTTCGACTGTGATTTTTTTTTGTCTACGCCATTTTCGGCTGTTGTGCGCACGTACACTTTTAGTCTGAATCCGACAATTTCTTTTTATAAACGAGGCCCCTAATGGTGATTACAAGTAATTGGATTTAAGAACTTGAATGAAAACACATATAACCCTTGCCACAGAGAGAGAGAGAGAGCGCGAGAGAGAGAGAGAGAGAGAGAGAGAGAGAGAGAGAGAGAGAGAGAGAGAGCGAGAGAGAGAGAGAGAGAGAGAAAGAGAGAGAGAGAGCTCCATGGTTACAGGATCAGAGAGAGCTTTGTATCCTCAAAGTCGATTATTGTCCAGTCATAACACTGAGAGATTGATGGATTGACTGAGGTGCACGGAGCCAACAGAAAATGTACTTTCGAGAGGCCGTTACACACAATACTTGTCGCAGTTTACAGTAAAATGTACGGTGAACACATTGTCTATGTAATCATGATAACCTTTATACTGTCTCAGTGGTGCATGTCCAGGGGTCCTATCATCTTCATTTTGTTCAGTTACAGGGACATTGCGTCGAGAATCAAAGCCGTGGTGAATTTTGTTTTATTTACAATTAATTGGGTTACGAAAAATCTGGATATGAGCCATTTATCGATGGAGCAAGTGAATAAAATGTATAATTGTGGGGCTTGTGTTCATATCCATGATCATACGTGAAGTCAGGCCATCGGAGCGGCTTGAATGTCGTCATGCACAATTTAAATGTCAGGAGGAGTGAACTGACACAGACTGTATTGAGTGGAGCTGGTTGGCTGGACTACATACACCACTTCTGCAGGTCAGATCATCCGCTGTCTCGACTGCAGCATCTCCTGCCATCTTTGGATAGAGCTCAGCGCAGTGTAATCCTTTTATCTTGGTGCTGTTGATCAAACACGTGCTGGAACCTGCAGATACTACAGCGTGAAAGAGCTACACAAATATCAGCGTGTACTTGCTGTTAATATATAATGATGCTGCCAATGTTTGAATTCAATATATTTACAACCATTATGAGTAAACTAATCTGGCTGCTTTTTTGCGCAATTGCACATGCTTGAAAATTGGCATTCGCTTTGCATATTTGAAAGTGGTAAGAATTTTTCATTTCCCTGTACTTGCTGATATCCGTTTTTATTGTGGAAGCTGTTGTTGATGTTGTCTCTGTGTTTTTGTCTCTTTGGGAACTCTTGTTGCACAACAAATATCCCCTTATGGGACATTAAAGATAACCTAACCTATATCCTTATATTTTATTATGAGAGGTGGATGACATGCAATTTTTATTCAGTTATAAATTACTGTTATGTGGCTATATATATTAAATAAGCTTTTTTTATTTTATTTTATTTGAAAATGTACTGTTTGTGCAGCTTTACAGGGATGTTTTGCTTCATGCTTCATTTCTATGTTGGTGTTTGAGACAAATGTTTCCAATGTGTCATATAAATAAAGACATTTACTCAAATCATTCTTTCTTTCTTTTTGATTCGATGTTATTGCACATTTAAATATAATGTGAAAAATTTTGGCCAGAAAGAAAAAGGACATCAGTAACATTCACAACAGTGTAAATCCTGGATTTCTTTGGGTATTTCCACAGACATGTGCTGCACTTTTTAATAAAGTGTAGTCAGTGGACTTGTGAGCCGGGGTCTTAGCCCTCACATTAAGTGTCCAGGGATTAAAAGGTCTGTGACTCTGAGGAGTTGGCAGAGAGATTTCATCTGGCAAATCTTATCACTAATGTCACAGTATTCTTTACTTTAATACTAATGTACATATTCTAAATCCATTATAATGGCATAATTATCTGCTGTTTACTCTAAAGCCTTAAGTATTCATTAAAAAGCAGGAAGCAGATTGAACCGACAAACAGACTGAACATTATAAGTATAACTTACAAGTACTTTACTTGAGTTGAGTAACTGAGTACTCTTTACTCCACTACACTTGTCTAAAAACGTGAGTAACTTTGCAAGTTAAATTACAGGCCTACAAAAATGGTCAAATTATCACATGTGAATTCACTGTTGTATAAAACATGACGGATGCAAGATTTTACACGTTAAAATGTTTTAATTTACTGCAAAAGTGCTACACATTTAATCAGTCATGAATAAGTACTTTGATCTTTTACTTAGGTAAAATCAGTAGTACCACAGAGTATATGTATTCTGTTACAAGTGAAAGTACAATGAAAATACTGTAATATTGTATTTACTATGTTTGGCCAGTTCAAATGTCCCTGACAGTACAAGGCATTGTTACAGAAAAACAAACCTGATGGGTGAGATCATCAATGACATCAAAGCAAGTGCAGTGTAAAATAAATTAGGAGTCAAGATTTGGGATTTCAACAACCAACCTCATCCAAAGCATTTCACAGTGGACTCTGCACTTCCCGGGGTTTCAGCAACAAATCCCTCCAGTTTGAAATGGATCAGATGAGCGACTGACCATGCAAACCGATGGGCAGGCTGGCCGACAGAGATTTCTGGAAACAATAACATAATAATATTTGATGTATTAATGTATCAAAAACAATCTTACTTCATATACATGTGAGTTGAATATAGAATAGTTTTCTATCAGAATCGTTTTTTTAAGATAATATCTTTGCATTTTCAATGTCTGCAAATAAACTTAAGTGACCAAATAATGGCGGAGTAAAAAGGAGCCAACAGTATTTTTCTCTAATGGTATAAAGTAGCAGGTCTCCCAGTATCTCATAATTCAGTCTACAGTCTATACAGTCTACAATACTTGACTATATTAAGGTTACTTTTCACCAATGCATTTAACACATGAATGTACAACACGACAAAAGGACTATTTAAAAGGGCTTTTATTTTGATATTTTAAAAGCATTTAGCTGTCGAGACTTACTGTGTGCTCCTGAGTGGTCGAAGTGTATTTAACGTCTTGTGTTTGGCCATGATGAGCAGAGGAGACATGAGGCCAACTCCACAGACTGGGAGGCTGTACAGCGCGCGGTTTGTTGATCTACAATCGAGTGAAGTCGCCCTTGATTCAATCATCTTGACCTGGATCTCGATAGAAACCTGCTATGCAGGAAATCCTCCGCCCTTCAAAATAACGCTCATTTTAAAACAAAGTTGACCGACGTTTTTGAAAACTCCGCGAAGTTGTCACCTCCACAGCTGCAGAAAAACACGCGGGCTACTTTCTCCATCATTTGATGTTTAGGTCTGGATGTTTAGGAGGAAGCTTTCCCTGCACCTGTGTCCTTGCAGGTGGTCCTGATCTCCCGTCTAGTCTCAACATGCATTTCCATAAACATCAGAGATCAGAATTGTCTGCGGCCAGTGGTCACTGTTGGGGGTCAGTGAGAGGCCTCTCAGCAGGGTGCGAGTCTGAGCAAAGCCTCTACTCTGACCTCAGCACGCAAGTCAACAACATTCTGTCCACATGTTATTAGATAGTTATTAGTCATCATAAGTTTACATAACTTCAAATAGTTATCAATTTCCAATGCATAACTGTCAATAATTAGTACTTTGATTATTTAAAAAGTAGTTTCAAGTTGTAGATTCTGACTTATATAACTAAAATAGATTCTACTTCTATTAAAAATTAAATGCAGGCTACCATAAACAGACAAAGTCATCCTTTTATTAGAATGTAGTATTGTTAATATCATGAGTCAGCATTTCTGCCCAACATATAACATAGAGATGAAGAAATAAACGATTCACATGTAATTTCATAACAGCGAGCCCAACACATGTGCTCCTTATGTCTCCATCCCCCCCCTCACTGCATTTCTTAAAGTCAATTATAAATCAGACATTAGCTCTCCTCTTCCTCACAATCCTCCTCTAATCTGATTTTGCCGATTTGAGGATAACATCAGGAAGGTATAAAACAACACCCAGGGATGCATAAGCTGCCGGTAAGGGGTTGGCTTAAACCACTGGTGACTGCTGGGCGACCTCGCACAGCGTTGGCAATCTCCATCCATTGAAGCTCCAGCGAAGGCGACCAAACATGACTTGGGACGGAGGAATCGAGCCCAATGGCACAGAGGGCAAGAACTTCTACATCCCCTTGTCCAACAGGAGTGGGGTCGTCAGAAGTCCCTTTGAGTACCCTCAGTATTATTTGGCGGATCCCATCATGTACAAGCTTCTCGCCGTCTACATGTTCTTCCTGATCTGCACTGGAACTCCCATCAACGGTCTGATACTGCTGGTCACGGCTCAGAACAAGAAAC
This sequence comes from Hippoglossus stenolepis, assembly GCF_022539355.2. NCBI lineage: Eukaryota > Metazoa > Chordata > Actinopteri > Pleuronectiformes > Pleuronectidae > Hippoglossus > Hippoglossus stenolepis. Next base: position 13,716,217 of record NC_061485.1, read on the forward strand.
TCAGACAACCTCTCAACTACATCCTGGTCAACCTGGCCGTGGCCGGACTCATCATGTGCTGCTTCGGATTCACCATCACCTTCATCACTGCCATCAACGGCTACTTCGTCCTCGGGGCCACTGCCTGTGCCTTGGAAGGATTAATGGCCACGCTTGGCGGTGAGAAAGAAGAAGCACAAGAAATGTGCAGGGATTATAGAAGACATTATGCTCCTTATTACAAAGTGTGCAACATTAATGAATACCTTCTCTTACCCTCTTGTCTCTCTACAGGTCAAGTCGCTCTCTGGTCTCTGGTCGTCCTGGCTGTCGAGAGATACATCGTCGTCTGCAAACCCATGGGAAGCTTCAAGTTCACCGGAAGTCACGCGGCAGCTGGAGTCATTTTCACCTGGATCATGGCTTTTGCTTGTGCTGCTCCTCCTCTTCTTGGCTGGTCCAGGTAAATCTCATGTCTTTTAGAATCACTTTTAAGAGCCAGTAAGTTAAGGTTCACACACAGTAGACAGAGGACCACAGGCTGTTTTAACTGAATGTCTTCATAGTTGTCTTCCCTTGTGTCTCACACAGGTACATCCCCGAGGGCATGCAGTGCTCCTGCGGACCCGACTACTACACTCTGGCCCCCGGCTTCAACAATGAATCATACGTCATCTACTTGTTTGTCGTCCACTTCACGGCTCCTGTCTTCATCATTTTCTTCACTTATGGAAGCCTCGTCCTGACAGTCAAAGCTGTGAGTAAACTGTAAAATCTTCTGACATTATTTTGGTGTATTTTTAGACAGTGTAACATGTATATAGTGGGATTTATTTAATGAATATTCCAAATGCTGGTTATCCTTGTATTTGATCAAACTCTTCAGGCTGCATCCCAGCAGCAGGAGTCAGAGTCCACTCAGAAAGCTGAGAGGGAGGTGACACGCATGTGCATCCTGATGGTGCTGGGCTTCCTGGTAGCTTGGGTACCATATGCCACTTTCGCCGCCTGGATCTTCATAAACAAGGGAGCTGCCTTCACTGCCCTGACAGCAACCATCCCTGCCTTCTTCGCTAAGAGCTCAGCCTTGTACAACCCCGTGATCTACGTGCTGATGAACAAACAGGTTGGCATAGTACCTCTCCTCTTTCTTCATTAATCAATACTACAATGTGTATAAGCATAGTTTCTGAATATTCTCTCTCTACGCTCCTCCTCAGTTCCGCAGCTGCATGCTGAGCAGTATTGGAATGGGCGGCATGGTGGAGGATGAGGCCTCAGTGTCTGCCAGCAAGACAGAGGTGTCCTCTGTGTCTTAAACGTGATCACGCCCTCTCATCTGTGGACATTTCCTTACTGATTGGCATCCAGGTTTGGATGCCAATCAGGTGAACGGGAAAAAAGGGATGCCACGTCATCTGTTAATATGTTTAAACAAACATCTGTGAAGGGCTTGTACAGCATTTGAGTGGGTATGTGTGTGTGAGAGTGGTTGAACTCTGTTTCATTGTAAAGCACGTGATGACACTCTGAAAACACCTAAACTCTCAAGTTGAACTGTGAACCAGCTGAGATGTGACAACACTTTCTGTTGCGATGAATTTGTAATCACACATGGTGTATTTTCATCGTGTGGGGGAGCATATGTTTGAATTATTTTTATGGATTTCATGAAAAAGAAAAAAAAAATGTAGGTAGAGTAGATAATAAATGCATGCATACAAAGAAATGTGCTTTTGTGTTTGTTTACGTCTGAACTATTCAAGCTTGTTTTGTCATGTAGTGTTCAAACCAAAGTAGGATATCAAAATCAAAATAATAAATAAATACATTTTGACACAATGTTATTACTTGATTCCAAACCATTGATATTCAATTTAATTTCCCTTGCAGGTTGAGTAAAGTCAATTTTTTGGGGACAAAGTCAAAACCCATAGAAATACTTTAGCATGGACAAAAATGGAGTGAAGGTATATTACTGACTTTTGAACAAAGTCTAAGACGTCCTCACCGTCTATAGTGTCAGAGAAAGGCCCCTTGTCTAAATACTCAAAGCGTAACAGCGATGTCTGTCAATGATTCACTCGAGACCAGAAGTGGAAATGTCATGTCACTATAATCCCTTGTTGTAATCCTGTGTGAATCCTCTGAAAGGAGAAGGTATTCTGAGAACTGCGGCTAAACAAATTAGTCTTGTTCGACTCACTGCTCCTGTTTTACAGCAAAGGTATAATTTGTTCTTATCTTTGTTGACATGAACGTTAAAAGTTTAAAAATGGTATTTGACAAACCTAAAGTTGAATCGCATGATAGCTACTGTTGGTATCTGAACACTTTATTTGATACACATTTAATCGTCTCAATTTCTTTTTGCAAATAAAAAAAGAAAGAATAGTACATTTAAAAAAATCTATTGTAAATATAGTAACTTGTAATGAACAGTAATTAAGACACTGGATTATCTGTGAGGTTGAAATCACTGTAACTCAGGGGAACAACAGCAACAGGTCTACAAATGGAACCAATTCATCTCTGGGTTAATGTATGATCAATATTTCCAGGGTCAGGTTCCTCTGACTAAGCACCTACAGTTAAAATTTAATATATTTAGATTAACTTTGAAATTTGTTTAAGTGCTATACAACTGACAATTTTCTCCATCACCAGCACAGTTATAGCAGCCTAAACTGCGGTTAGTGAATTTAATGATGGTAGCAACACCACAATTTTCTTTCTGCAAATGCAAAGCAGCACCTTTTTAATTCTTTAAAGCAAAAATGTTGACTTGACATTATTGGAAGTTGTCCACATTACATATTAGCACAATAAATAGCCATTTCATATGGCTTGGTAAAAATAACACACATTAATGTGCATTATTAAATTGTGAAATTAAAAAATATCCGTTGGTAGGTGAAATGTTAAAAAATGCGCTTTGTGGTTTTCAATTTCCTTTTTCCGTCTCAAAATGAAAGAGAACGAGCAAAGAACTGATGCTCATGTGTATTTCATGTAGAAAGACACCGTAAAGCACATGTCACATATGCTTCAGGACTCATAGAGCACAGACAGCTAACGTAACCCAAAGCTTGTATTATACCACCCCCTTCAGGCCAATGTCAATATAGATCATCCTGTCCTTATCACGTCTGCAGTGCAACATGGTCACAGATAATGAACAAATGTAAGCAAAATATTTCAAAGTAGAAAGTCACACATGATTCCTGCTCAAGCTGTATGAACTGTGACATATGTGAAACAAGTACAAGCCCTAAAACCAAGTGGAATTAGAGATTTCAAACATTTACAGCAGCAGGATCCTCTGCTGTGAATAGGACAGGTGGATGATGCCCCCTGCAGTTGTTTAGGAAGAAGTGAAAACTAGTTCCAGGTTGTTCCATTTAAAAGTAAAAGTCATGTTCCTGCTCTGCAGAGAATTACCAAAGACAAACGTTGCACACCAGCCTATAACATGCTGCAGCTCCGGGGGGGATTAATTACATATAAATACAGGCTTCCTCCTCACCCGATAGGCCGTCTCTCTCTCGTGATGTAGCCCTTTATTTCCTGCTGATAACCTGACTCTAATTGTTATACTCTGGGCTCACACACTGTAATTTTCTTCAAAGAGCCAGCTCTGGACACCTGCGTGCGCTTAGTGTCTCTGTCAGGGGGCTGGCAGAGACCAGGGTCGCATCTCTTTGTTCACACAGAGGTCTTAATAACAAACTTGGCATGCACCGGATATACATGCAGTTCAGTGTGAGGGAGCAATCTGCAGCGAATAAGCTGCCTCGATAAGATTTACTACAAATCTGTGGATCTTTTCAGTGTGATCGTTAATATTGTTGTTGTGGTATGACACAACAACAATATTGAGAATCACACTGAAAAGATCAAACGACCAAGTGTTGCCAGATGCCACAATACAAAAATAAAAGAGATAACATTTTGAATTGCTTCATCCTACTCATGAATATCTCTCATGTCAACCTCATGAAGAGAAAGAGACAAGAATGAGGTCGTTCAGGACAGACAAATATACAGTAGGTGTCATGTTATAAAGTAATTGTAAACTGAACGTCATGTGTAAAGTTAGTGGAATGTCCCTTTATATGTGCGAAAGGCGTATTGATAGTTATCTCTCCCAAGAGTCATGAAGACAGATATTTTCCTGCGGTAGCTGGAACTACTACTAATTTTTAACTGTAAGATGTTTCCAAGGTTAAGCAATGTTTTGTTAAAGTCGCCATTCCTGTTAATTCAAAGTCTAAATTATCAACATCTTTAATTAACAACTTATAAATTATTGATTTACTCCTGACCTTTATCTATGAGATCAAATAAAGTGAAGCCTGATTAATCCATGGAACCAACTCATTGTCATGAATAGATTTCAGACTCTTCAGGTCAGAGAGCCAAGAGGTTTTAGGTGTTAGTGTTGTGTTCATTGTTTTAAAAAGGAGGAAACTGACACCCTGACAGATTATCCCTCTGCCCTTTGCAGTGGAGATAAGCCGGACACACAGTGTGAAACATGCTTTCATGTCGGCGCTGGTATCTACATAACAGATTCCCTGAGTCCCCACATGTTTTTTCTGCAGTATTTTCTCACGTTCAGTCTCCTCTGCTCTGTTTCTCCTCCCATGTATGGAGAGACTCTCACAGCTCTCGCCATGGTAACAACAGCTCCACCGTGAATATGCTGGCTTTGATATCTGTTGCTAAAAGACCAGAGAGTCACTGAAAAAGTTGGAGGAGAAACACTTGAAACAAACGCCAAGTAAAACAAAAAAAACTGATTCAATACCTGAAATGAACCTATTCAACTCACCATCCTCATCGACAGGTCGCACACGCCCTCAAGTTACTGCACTCGTTCTTTTATGAATTGTGTAGAAACTCTTTTCCTTTGTGAAATCATAGCTTTAATGATCAATACAGTGACAATGAGGGTGTCAGAGTGAGATTATGTATAAGCAACAAGAGCCTTTGAATAATTTCCACATCCAAATGATGCATTTTAGCTCGTATAAGTGTAATCAAGTGTGAATAAAAGATACAATCAAACATTAAATATTTATAGAGAAAGCCCAAGCACATTCATTAGGTAGATTCCTGTTCTTACACTGCACATAGTTTACCAACAAACACAGAGTATAGACCAAGATATGTACTAATTCTTCATGAATACCTTTTGCCAAAGAGAAAAAAGACGAATTAAAGTGAAATCAGATCAATATCTCCAGGCCTGAGACCTAAAATCCTGTTACAGCAAATAGGTCACTGTTTTTATTTGTATTTAAGTCTAATGATAATCTGGGGTTAAAGAGAGAAATATGTTATCAATAAATAAAAGCCATTGAAGCACAACCTGTAGACCAAGTACTACCACGGCACTGTGACAACAATATGCATTACAATATACTTTAATATACTTAAATATAATCTTAAAATATGCAGAACATGTAATGCAGTAATAGGCAGAGCTTCAGTTGGTAGTTGAATATAAATATAATAAATTCCGGCTGCTTCTGTCAAACTAAATCTTATTGAACACACATGTTCAGTTAGTTGAGGTCATTCAAAACAAAACAAAGTATAGTGTAGTTATTTGTCAGGATAATGTAAATTACATTTAACATTGTGCCAGTTTAAATATTACATCTGTTGACCGCTACTTCATATTGTATACTGACCGATAATGATTTTTATCCTTGGAATTAATTTCCTTATTGGCTGACAAATAATGCCTAATGATTGCAAACCCATGCTGAAATAACACGCAGCACACAGGGTGCTAACTAACCAAATATTATATGAACTTATCACACAGACTTGTACAGTTATTACAATGTTTCCGAATACATATAATAGTCTCAGAGCCTAAAGTAATGATCATCTCACACTGTCACACAACTTCAATGATCAGGAGCCACAAACTCCATCAATTCATCCAGAAGAAGAAGAAAAAAGGAAAATATATTACATACTACTTACATACTACATAACACCGTCTGTGTTTTCATTTTTCATTCCGTTGATAATCGGATTGAGAATAATACTGTTTACTGTGTGAAGCAGTACCAAAGACTAAAAGAGTAAAATCACATCTCATTGACAAATATCTTGGGCCCTTGAGAAGCCACTTTATTCTCATAAATCACCGGCTTATTAAGATACGTCTGTGGTAAGCTGAGTGTTACTTGTGACTGGCTGAAGCTGGCTTGTCTGTGGACCTGCGGACCGGACTCTCCCTTTGACTGATTGAGACTGCCTTGCCGGGAGAACTGGGACTGACCGAAACTCTCCTCCGGCTGGTCGAAGCTGCTCTCGCTGTAGAGCCGCTGTCGCATTTGGCTGGAGCGTTTCCCAGATGCACTCCTGGTCGGGTATCTCTGACCTGTCTTGTACCAGCCTGTCTCTTTGAAGACAAACCAAATATTTCCCACCCAGAGGACCACGTTAACGAAACCAAAAACCTGGAGGCAGAAATGGGACAGAGGCGTGAATGGCTTGTTTTATATACACTTTTGTGTTTCAGGGCTTTATTTGTTGAACAGATACCAACCGCAGACGTGTGCAGACGTGACCAAAGAGGCTCCTGGGTCACTGTGCATGTGTTTTCCTGAGCTCTGCAGGCTGAGATGAGCAGAAGCACCTGCGTTGGGTTCGTGGCCGTCTTGATATCAGACAGAGCTTTGGCCCAACAGCAGGTGCTGACCAGCCACATGAGGGAGAAGATGACTGTGACGACAAAATCCTGCTCAGGACACAAGTATTAAAAACAGACATAAAGGGAGAAAATCACACAGTCAGTCTTTATTTGACCTAATTCAAACTAGGATATCAGAGGACCACAACACACTGACCACAAGAGGGCCTCTGTTGTTCCTCAGGTACTTGTTCTGGTAGAACACGTAGACGATGGTCGCCAGCAGGGAGTAGAGGAACGCAAAGACGCCCACCGTCACGAAAAACTGAGCCGCTGAAGAGAAGTCGCCATCCAGGAACAGAACCTCCTTTCTTCTCGCCTCGCACAGCGAAGCTTGGAAATGCACTTGCTGTAATCTACAAGACAGAAGGATGAGATTTACAGTGGATCTAAGACAAAAATGATAGGTTGTATTTAAACCTGACACGAGAGCAGATTCTGTTTGGAGTAAATGTTTAACTTTCCCATGAGACTTTGTGAATTTGGTGTGGCACACAAAGGAGCTTTTCTCTAAGAGGAACTGTGGCCACGAGAGGATCAAGGTCAAATCTATTTTGGTGAACGTTAGTCATCATTCTTTCATTGGACAGACATTGAGGATTTATCATAAAAATACATTTCAGATATTTGAACACCTCTTTACTATGGACATGGAAAAACACTGAGCTGCTGGGACTTTTAAATAATATCTTATTCATTTATTCATTGATTTATTGACCAGTTAATTATTTTAGCAGCAGTAGATGAATCACAGGAAAATGTTAAAAAGTAAAGCTGCCAGATATGTATCTACATCCAGTTAAAATGTTCCAGCTCACAGTCATTCCCTCATTTTGTCATTTATCTGTGGATCTAAGCCAAAACATACTTTAATAACATGGTGAATTTACTATGTGATTTATATTTGCACCTGGACAGAGCGGTTTCCATCAAACTAACATGTGAAACCAGCTGAACGGTTGATTAAACACTTGGCCATCACTCTGAGGTTTGGAGCACGAGGAGGTGGTTGATCTCCCCAGAGCACCAGCTGGTTCACAACCATCTGTTTTGGTCCGGTCCTTTAATCCAATGAAGCCATTAACATCAAATGTGTGAATTTTTAAACGATTCTTCAAAGTTTCTGGAACAATACGAGTAAAATAGAATAATAATTGTTCTTCATGCCTGTTTGTGTTTTACAGATACAACTCATGGACACGTTTCTCTTTTCCAAGCTTCTTTTGTGTATTTGTCATGTAATGTCCAACTTAAATATCATTTAACAAATCCGTGACAGCATTCTGTATTTCTAAAAAATGCAAAAAAATAACCATACCTCCAATTAACAACAATGTGTAAGTTTCAGTGTTGTGTGTAAGTTGTGGATGAAAGGCTGTAACATCACAAGAGACCTGAGATCAGCCAAAGTCTTTGGTGAAATGACGACAGTTTCTTCTAATGAAGCAGAAAAAGGTTTCAAACTGAAATTGACTCAGCACATGATGGAGTTGAACTGTACAGTTTTCACAGTTTTTTTTTTGCCTAATCACTTTACTGAAATTTGTAAAGATAACTAACAGGGACATCGAAACATGTATACAGGCTGCTAATTAACATTCATTCTTTATGTATTCATTAATCGTCTGATGGGATGAAAGCTCAATATAAAAATATCTAACATTTGCTGTTTCGTGGTTTTGAGCATTTGAAACAAGAGATGAACATGATGTCTCCTTTACCGGAAAGGATAACCGAAATCAATGTTGATGCTGTGGTTGCTCGGCCGCCTGTCTGCACAGTCCACTTTAACCTGCAGATGACCATGGTATCCTCCACATGTTGCAAAGGCACAGATGGCAAAAATCTGGGAAAACAAAGAAATAAGCAGAAAAGAGAAGAAAGTAAAACACCCACATCAGTTCTGTGAGTGGCCTGATGCACATTTTAAAAACACTGGTAAATTACAGGACACTATATTAAGATTTTTATAATTGGTTTGAAAACAAAACCTGAATAATTTAAAGGTCGGAAGAGAACTGACGGAGCTGCTCACTGTGCACCGGAGGGAGGCCACAGCAGTGAGGTTCAATACACAGCTCTGAAGTCACCAAATCCTTTTGTCCTCATACTTAACAAACCATAATATGTAGATATTGCTCACTGGCAAAATATTACATCAAAGAATGAGACATTTTCTCTCTGCTGATCACTGTGGATAGTTTGTATTTACTTTTAAACATGTGCCACATGTTGCATTTTAAAAACTGCACTGAAGGATAGACCACACATGTCATGAAGTATTTTTTCAAATTAGCAACAAGATAAAATATAAACGTATTAAATTCATTAAAGACACCATTGAGATTACACTTGATATAATTATTCATGCAATGGAATACTCATTACAAGGGGAATCAAAGAAGAACCATTAAAGCCAAAACAGCTAAATAATGACATAAACAATGAAAATCAAACTTACCGGAGCAAATATAACCATACACATTTAAAAAAGCGCTGAGCTCAAGTCCAACTTCACTGTGTCGACAGCTTTTTGTCACCGGGCTGAGATGCCACTGATGGCGACAGGAACCAGAAGAGAGCGACTCTTTGAACAGAGGGGTGGGATGACAGGAGACGTACTCCCCCAGGAGGAGTCGGAGATCTTCTCTGGCTCTGCAATTATTTGTTACCACTACAAAAACCTGTTAAAATCGAACTCAAGTGAAAATGTTCCACCTCATATACAGTATATTTGTATTGTACTGAATATATGATTCTTTCTCTTTGTGTTCAATCGTGACAACATTTCTCTGAAAGCTAAGAGTAGTTTTCTAAAAAAAGGCTACATGACGAACGAGTCAATTTATTTTGGGCTGAATTATGCACAGAAGTGACCCAAATACCACAAACAGTTGAAGTTGTGTTGCAGATGTCATATTGTGCTATTTTAGTATTTTGATTTTACGCATTTATATACAGTATTTTAAAGTTGCTTGTTATCATAATCATTGAAGTACAGGGAAACTAATCATGGTAGTTTTTTACCTTTGGTTTGTTTTGCTGTGGGGTAAAAATACAAAAAAGTCGGGGGTTATTTGGCCCAAATAAATAATTTAACTTAATTAGCCTCCCTCTCTTCTGAATATATAATGTTTTTGTGGGTGTGTAATAAAATAAGGTAATTGATTGAATGTATTTAATAATACATCTAAGTGAGTCCTCATCGAAACCTGTGTTGCCATGGTGATTCAAATGTATTCCAAAATGTTCTTATGATTCAGTATATAAAGGTCTTCGTGCTTTTAAGTTAATGCACATGGATTCTTATCAATACAATGTTGCAGATTGAGATGAATTCTCAGGCTGCTTGGAAACCTGTTGTAATTTCACTGTAGCTCACTACTAGTGCAGCTTCATCTGGACAAACAGACAAACATATAACAGAAATGTATTGAAATATCACACCTGATCAACAAATGTACACAATCAATGCCCCAGAAATTGTGATGGAAAATATGTAACTGTAATCATGCTATTTACAATAATAGGTAATATCTGCGTAGGAACATACAGTGTCTGATTGATTTAGTTATTGATTATAACGTATAAAAGTATATCTGAATCTTATTGTGATAAAACATAATAAAGCATTCCATCTATCTATCTATCTATCTATCTATCTATCTATCTATCTATCTATCTATCTATCTATCTATCACTGATAGATACTTGAACATTTTATTTCCTAACTGTCTATCGATGATTAGGCCATTTGAACTGTTAAAAGGATTCTACTGACCTCTTTTGGTAACAAATCAGTATTACAGATTTCTCCTCAAAGAGGGATGAGTTTAGGGTCGTATCGAAATAAATTATTAAGTGCACTGCAACTTGAACTTTAGCTGTAAAATACAGCAAATTATCCAGAGACTGAGAGGAACGTTACACTGATATAAAAACACAGAGGTTGATGCAGCAGATGAGGACGTGACCCCCATAAAGTCAGTTTTGAAATATTCATCCAATTTCTGTCTTTGAATGAGACTAAGAAATGTAAAACAACTGATTTAAATAGAACACTCCACAACACCCAGCTCTGTCTCTGGTGTGGGTCGCAACTATTGGATATTCTGTCTACTGTAGTTTTGAGAAGCACATAACTGAATATCCACAGTGTAACAGTGAACAGAGGTTTGATGAACAAGAGTGTAGAGAAATAAGGTTTCCCCTACAGCTGAGTGTTGTCGGTGAATCCTCTGAGCTACAGAGAACCTCTGTTGATTTACCTCAGTGTTGTATCAGAACTTACTTGTCAGGTTTTTTTGTTCCACTATGAGAACAATGCTCCTCAGGAACTGTGGAAGAAAATCAAGATTTCACATAGAAATTCTTTATTCGAAAGATCTTAAGAAATTTGAAAGTGTATGAACTATAGCTGTCGTAATATTCTTTCTGTAATGTTGTGGTGCTTACTTACTATCTGCGACTGCTCTTCACTGCAAACACACAGTGGTGGAAAATAAATAAAATGAATTAAACAGGGAGGTGGTTTTAAGTTTATGAATTCTACAATCACACAATGCAACATGCTGCATTTTATAGATATGTGAGCAACACTCAACACCACAATCTGCAGTGATAATGTAATGATATCTGCCTGAAATCTCATGTTATTGCTCACAAGTGAGGGAAATATTATTACTATTACATAGGAAATAGTGAATGGCAGGTTTCACATCCACATTCATGGTTGGATTACAAACCACAATTTATTTAAAAACTGGTTAATTAAGGTGGGTGGTAATATATAATCTATGGCTACAACTAATAGGGAGGCCGTTGATCAAAATCCACTTCAGAGTGTTTTATTATCCTGGTTTTACACATCAAGCCCCATTCGAGCAAAGGAAGGTGGTTCCTCTGGCGATGTGTTTGTGCTCTCAAGAATAATTAGTGTAGTGCGTTGAAACTTAATGAATGACATTTTTTGGAGTGCAATTATTCTTTTTATTCTTTACTTTCATATAGAATCATTTTCTTTTAATCATGGTTGTGTTTACTCTCAAAGACGAGCGTTTGCTGTGTAGTTTTTCTTATCTGCCTTCAGTTGAAACATGAATCTTGTTAGTGATGAATCCAAACATCCACTTATTTTGCTCTGGTTGTTTTAGCCTACTTTCACGTGCATTTTAAATCATTCAGTCAACAGAGGGCAGTGCTCAGCCGTGCTGATTGAGAAGAAAATCTCTGACGCTGCAGTGATGAGCTCTTTCTTACTTTCTCACAGCTTTTGATCTCTCTTCCCTCCGCAGATGATTGTGTCTGCTACGTATACAATGAGCTTAACGGGCAGCAACTTATCGACTGCGCCCGCTGAACGGATGAATCGCACACTCCAGCTTTAGAGAGGACTGTGCTGGTCTAACAGCTGTAGGGTTTTTCATCATGTTAAAGTGGAGAGGCTCCATCCTCCCGCTGCATTATTGATGACACTTTTTCTGGCATCATCTCCCCTCTACACTGAAAACTGTGGGAGGAAGAGATAAGCATAAATCTGATGGTTTTCATGGGGCCTCCACCTGTCACTAAGAAAAAAAACAACACATACAATATGCTAAACTCACCGTCCACCAATGGTTGACATACAGTAGGTTTCCCAATTTTCTTGCAGAGGGCTACAGCTATGTAATATGAAACATGCAGAGAGACAATGCTATATGTCAGTTGAGAAGACTGTTTACTTCACTGTACTGTGAAATTGTGAAAAAGAAAATGTGGCGGAAATTTGACCTGGTGAGGCTTCTAAAATAAAGAGATCCGAGAATAATGGTCTTTGTAATACTTTATTCCTTGCAAGGAAGGTCACACAGATCTTACAGCATGCGGACATGTGTAGATGTGAAAACACTCGCAAGCGTGCTCTTATATGCAGATTTGGTGAAGAGGATAAATGTGTGTGTGTCTGTGTGAACCGAGTAAGAAGTAAGATCCCAGGAGATAAGACACAGGACAGGGGCCTTTTTCAAGGTCCTCGTGGAGGAGGCAACCACAGTTCGTTCAGATTTGCGGCTCTGACGTCCCGGAACCGTCAGAGACTGATACCCAGTGCATCTGCTGTGAGGCAGGTCATCAAAGGTCATCTTGATAGTTACACAAGCAGAAATGGCATACATTAACAGAGATAATATATAGTATAGTATAGTGGTATAATTTCCCAATACAAAAATTAACTTCTGCAAATTATCTATAAAGCTAAACAGGTTTTCTAATGCAAAGTAATATTCAATAAGACACATTTCAATTGTAATGAGATATCAAGAGGAATTTGAAACAGATCAACCAAAAAACAAAATGTGATCCTATAAACCTGCGTGGACGCCACCTCAACAGGATTAATGTCAAAAATGGACCATGGAAAATACTCATACTCAATAATCATGTTTTTACCAGCACAGAGAAAAACAAAATCAAGGGAGATATGCTATGTAATAAGATTTGTAGAGATCGGTGATTGAAAACAGAAATCTCCTTACTGCTAAAAAAACAATTTCAACCACCTTCATTTTCATGTATATATCCAGGCGATTTAATAGGAAACGCATTTGTTTCAGCACATGACTTGAATTGCCAGTCACCTGGGATGTAAACAGAATCCGGCTGAAAATGTTGAGCGTCATCATACAGTATTTACTTGGTGCAAAGCTCTCCCTGAAACGACTGTGGAAACGGCAGCGCTGATACTGACCCTATTCCATCAATCCCACATTAAAAAACGCTCCAAGCATTTAAATATTTCAAAGAGCTCCTCAGCTAACTCCAGAGAAGCTCGGAGTCTCTCTCAGCGTGCATGTGTGTCTGCAGTGTGTGTGTGTGTGTGTGTGTGTGCATCACTTCTCCTCCACCTCTTTAAACTGTTTTTTTTAAATGCAGCTGAATTTAAAGCTTATGGCCGGTGACTAAACCCCAGGCTAATGTCTAAAAAGAGGAGCACAGATCTGAATCAACTGAAAGTGGACAAGTTAAATCGGTCTCCAGCATCTTACTCACATTCAGTCACTCTGTCAAGAACAAACACTGAATGAAATAAACACACTCCGTATATATGTATATATATATATATGTATATATATATATACAGAGGGAGAGAAGATTTATAAAATGAAAGAGGTGAGGGAGGGTAGTCATGAATATGTTATCATGCAGTTATTCTGTGATCTTTCACTGTGTCACCGTGTGCTTTACATCTCCTAGGGCAGCACCATTATTTATAGTTTTTAATTGCACTGTGATGTGAGGGTCTTAAACATTTCAATCTAAAAACCACTCGGACTGAATGAATGAAAAACCTGAGCGTTAAGAAGAAGACTCTGAGAGGAGCATTATGTGTGATGGTAAAGTCAGGCCCGTTCCTATAGAGCATGGTTGCAATTAATAATGAATACAGTGTTCGGGTCGAGGGAAGTTCAAATGATTCATCTCATCTCTGATGATGATGAAAGGCGAATATCAGCAACCTGTCACTTTATTTTCTCGAGGAATAACTTATACTCTTACAGTTTTTTTTTGCATTTTTCCCCATTATTTGACAGATACATAAGTGGCTTAAGTGCTCATGTGACCAAACATCACATGGAGTCTTATTAAAGGGACATGGCCTCATTACATAGACTGAGGCTCAACGTTCATTCATGACCTTGGAGACGGCAGTTGAGAAAATAATGTCACCGCGAATCCCAGCCGCTCTGGTGCTTTATCACATAGTCTTCATCAGCTGATGGAGTTTAGTCAGATACGTTAAAAAGCACTGTATTAATATACAATCAACATCTTTATACCGACAATTGATCACATGGTTACTTGTATGTAAACGAGGTCACTCATAGTGATGAACCCACAATTATTGTAGAATCCACAGACTGGAAATACCCAGATATGGGTTCTATCATCTTGTGCTTTTGACATAATTTGGAGCCGGAGCCTACGCAGTAGTGATCGGGGGATAATCAAGGTGCCGCTAATGCAGGCACTCGACCAATTGGGAGTCAGTTTCAGCACTTCTGGATACCAGCACAGAAGTAAGAGAATGATTAGTATTCGGCTTATATTTGTCTGGGGAGCACAAACATGACTCTGAATTAATGCTGATAGGGCTTATAACTAACAAGTTTTCAAAAAAATCTTTTTTGTGTATATATATGAATTCTGAATTTCTGAAAGCACAAACAAATAAAAAATTCCAGCTGTTGGCATACAATGCTGGTCTTTGTGTTGTGGTGCCGTGAAGAACATCAACATTTAATGTGTACACACTCTAGTTGAAGTAGAGGAGCGCGGCAGAGAACATCAGTCAATTATTAATGTTTAAAAGGTTCTGCTGCTGAGGTTAGTGCTAGACTTTTCTAAAGGGAACTCACACAGGACTGTGCAGTCACAGAGAACCAAGGGGTGTCAGTCTACTGCCTCACACATCAGGAACTGAGAGTGTCACCAGCTGAGGACACAGGGAAGTCTCATAGCCTTGTGAGTTAAAACCAAAAGACTATCAAACACCAGGTCAGGGCAACAGGGGAGCCCAAGAGCGAAATCAGAGCCGAGGAGTCCTTGAAAGCATTGGCGACCTGCAGGGAATTTACTGGTCAGACGCACAAGCAACATCTGGAGTAGCGGTTAGTCAGTCCAGCTGTCGGATTGAATTTGATCTCAGAGGTGAAATGTGCAGGCGCCGAGCTCACACTCTAAAGACTGCGGTGGGTATGTTGGTACAGTAAGACGTGTGAGGGTGGGGGGAGGTGAGCCCACTGCGGGGTCAGAATAAGTGGTTCCTTCAGAATAGGTCACATTTTAAATCAGAGCATTTCTAAAGATTAACCTGGATCACAGACAAACTCTGTCGCTTTGTTTACGTTTTCACTATAGTCCTCCGGAGATGTGGTCAACCCCCAAAAAACCACCATAGGCAGTCAGACTCCAAACACACGTTCCCTGATAATTAACTCCCTGAACTGCAACGGAGGCAACTAAATGGAAATCGACCATCATTAACGGTAGTATTTTATCCTGTGATATATTAAAAATGTCCTCTGTGAAAAAAGGTAGAGCAAAGCAAGAGCAAATACAGGCTGTGGATTATGTAAAAATGTTGAGATGGACTAGAGCCAACCATTGATTAATTGATCTCACCCCTATCTATGATTACAGACAGGTCACTAGGTTAAGTGGCAACAGCGAAGGGTTCCAGATCTAAGGGTGCACTCACAGACACATCAGAGAGATAAATCTAAAGGATCGGGGAGTAATAAATAAGAAAAGAAATAACAGGGTTGCTGTGTAATTATCAACTAACCTGCGCCTATCATGTGTGAATACTCTTTGGAATTAGGTTTTATAGGTAACTAGAATAGCGTTTAGAAGAGCACGTACCTTGGCCGAGGCCCAACAGTCCCCTTACATTCAATCAAGCCGCACCAAACAAAGATATCGGCCCCCTCTCTTGTTGTTCTCCTTCTAGATCTATGAATTATTCCCGAGGAAATTGGTGAAAACATTTTTAAAATGCTATATTTTGCAATGCTGAAGAAAGTGAAAAAAAACCTGGAGCCGCACCAACATTTTATGGGTTCTTCCCCAATTCAGAGCGCATCATTCCAACTAGTTTTGTGTTAATCCATCTAGTAGTTTTTGCTGAAGACAAAAAAATGCAGACGACAACATAACCTGCATGGTGGAGGTAATAATGAACAGGGGATTTGCTAGATATAGTTTTGTTGAAAATCTCTCAGTCAAAATGTGCAAAAAAGGTCTTTGATTTAACAATGATGTGTCAGATTGGTGTATATCTGAGTTCATTCTAAAGCATTGGTAATGTGAATTTAAACTTATTTTGGAGTTAAAATATAATATATTTGCCTCATGGCTTGCCTAAATGAAAAATACATTGATCCACCATCCATGTCAATAGTTACCTGTTTTAATGTTGTGGCAGAGTGGCACACGTTTTCCTCAGCCGTGTTCCTGAATCAGTGAAAGTATTTGGCAGTGGATTCCTGCTACTTAATTCATTCAGGCCAATAGCGACTTGCCCGTCAGTTTAATTAAGTTAATAGTGGTACAGCAATCAGGTCACTCTGGTGAGGGGTCGGAGGGTGAGATACTGTAGCTGTGGCAGGTGTCCTGCTATTACTTTCAAGATGCCGTATCAACACATAACAATAAGTGAAGTCTTTTTTATTTCTCATGTGATCTTATTCTGCCTTTTCAGTGGTCTGGATTATCAAAGTTGTGTCTGCGCTTTGAGAATAAACAAATATTCAAAGACTACGATTTATTTTAGATATTGTTTAGGCTAGAAGAAATAAAATGAATCACCCACAGTGCTTATCTTAATGCTGCACAACATCTGAGAGGATCGTATCATGTGGCAGGATGACGACGCCGCCTTGTTTGCACAGATACGCAAAATGAATTTAAAAAACGAGTTTATTAAAGCAAAGCATGAGTCATGTTAACGCTGGTCTGTTCGGATTTGTTCTTCTGTAGTGTGAGATTATGAGGAGCCCATTTCTTTTAGCAGGCTGTACTGGAATGAGTAAAAAAAGGTCACGTGACCACTTTATTAAATAACAAATCATAGCAATGCTCTCATACAAATGCAGCATGGTTTTATTTTAACATATGAATGAAATTCGCTACATATACTGCAATAACCCTCTGGCTTTTGTTCTAGACATCCATACTGGTACACACACGGTGCAATAACTATGCATACACTTGTGCAATAACTATTCACACATGTCTTAGTTTGTATTGTATTGTATTTGACCTTTTTATAGATAGCTCTTTTTTACCTATATTAAAATTTGAATGTCACTATTGCACTGCTGGTCGGTTTCTTCTTGTCCAACACCTTTCATTGTACTGTCCACCCTGTGTTAACTGCATGTGACAGTTTCTCTGACTGCTGTGAGATTCAGTATTCCGGCTGGAGATGCCAGCACATGGTGCAAACACTCCAGCATCCACGGCGAGCAGCTGAGTGTCGGCATGGCCGTGCACCCCACCCTCCAGCACACAGCACGGGGCGGCTGCATGCTGGAGCCATTAGGGGGGATTCTTTTACACCTACTAATCTGCATCCGCGTGCTCTGCCCACGAGCTGAGTAACGTTCCCCATTTCAGTGACAATATCAGAGGGATCCCGTGGCAGCCATCTTAGGTGTACCACTGCAGGACGGGACGATTCAGCGAAGCTACGAGCTCAAGGACGAGCCGCCGCGCATCCGTCACTGCCCTGGTTCACGCGCTCAGCACCGCGGACAGCTCCTCGGCAGCAGCAGGAGGAGGAGGAGGAGGAGGAGGAGGAGGAGGCCATCACCCGCTCCCACCAGAAAAAAAAATCTCTCTCCTTCTCCTCATCCGTACACTACTCTCCCCCCTGCCCCCTCCCATCCTCCCATCCTCCCCTCTCACCTCCCCCCTCTCACATCCGCAGCAGTGACTGGCCAATAAAACACAGAAAATACGTAAGCAGCGACGAGTGCTCGGCGCAGGCGGAGAAAGCTCAGTGTGAAGCGGACTCAACCTCCTCCAGCTCCACTCGTGCTGCTGACATCCCTCAGTACAACCAGGGCCTCCCCCTGCCTCCACTCCAGGTATATTCCACCATTTACTGGCAAAGGATTAAAGACAACGGCACAACCATCACCGGGACACTGACAACTCTCCTCCACACCGAGAAGGTTAGGTTTTTCTGTAGGCACGCGTCGCCTCTAGTGCAAGATGTTAGACCCGTCGTCCAGCGAGGAGGAATCTGATGGGATAGTGGAGGAGGAATGCAAGGAGGCGACGGCACCCCAGGCCGGGACCCGCATCTCCCCGAGTCGGACCACCGAGAGCCAGGGCGGACTGGCGCCCAGCAGCAGCAGCCGCAGCAGCGCCCGTCCGACGAGCCCGAGCCCGTCCGCCGTCAGCGAGGAGAAGGAGGACCTGGAGAAGCTGCAGAGGGAGGAAGAGGAGCGCAAGAAGAAGCTGCAGCTGTATGTGTTTGTGATGCGATGCGTTGCTTATCCATTCAACGCCAAACAGCCCACAGACATGGCAAGGCGACAGCAGAAGGTAAGGGCCCTCGGTGCAAAGGCATAATTATTAACCACACGCTGACGAGATGCCTGCTCTCATATCTCGGACGCTGTCACCGATGACCTACATAAGCTCGAACACACAGGGGGTTATGGGCCTATAAAGCAGCGCGTGGATTCAGCAGCGTCCCAGTGAAACCACCGTTTGTTGGTTTCTTTGCTTGTTTTTGACGCAAAATGTTGAAATCCTCAGAGCATGACAGGAGCCCATAAAGGCGCTCCGAGCTCCGGATAGTGAAAGGACACATGGCAGCAGCCTGTGTGCTGCAGAGCTGCAGCCTGAGTGCAGCCTCCACTACACAGGCTCACAAGTGAGATCAATCCCAGAGCCCCCGCGTGCCCGTTAACTGAAAGGGCGTTCAGGAGATGGTGGATGGCGATCAGAAACGGGACGGTGTCATTGTCCTTGTTGGCCCACATCTCACCAAAGACCTGCTGTCCATTTGTTATGCAGCTGTTCTGTGGCTCCACGTCCTGCCCTCCTGGCAGATACCCAATTCCAACCCGCTAGCGCCATCACTTATCCCGTCAATTTGGCCTCCCAAGGTGACTCCTGGGCACAGACCTCTTGAGGAGGGTTGCTTAATAGCCTGCCTCCTCTGCAGATGAGCCAGGCTCCTCTCGATGGGCTACAGTCAATTAATTGCATTAACGTTTACTGACATGAACGTTTTCATTTTAATTCAATTTTCAGAGGAAAAATAATAATACAGGAGGTCCATCTTTAGAGATTTATGAGTTCCTGTAAGAGGCAAGGGCCCCATCCTGGTTTCACTGCTGCTGTGTGGCTCCATTGAGGTTGGAACCAGTTTTGGCTCATGATGTCCTTACTGTGAAAGTCACAAAGGTCCAACTGTACCACAGGAACCTTGATTTTTGATCAGGTCAATGGCCCCAGTTTCTTGTCTTTGGTTTGTGTATTTGAAAGAGCATCCAGTGTTTGTTCTCCCACACCGTCACAACACTTGATTAAAAATGAATGGGATTACGCAACGATGAGCCTGTTTCGTGGCGGGCTACCTTCAAACACTGATCTCTCAGTGAGACAGTCTCCCAGGTTTCTTGTGGCTCTCCTCACAATGCACGAGTTGTGTTCAGTGTGGCTTCTGTGGACCTGCAGAAGATTCATTCAGCTCAGCTAATCTCAGGCTGATTGTGTGTCACTCACTGCGGGGAAACACTGTTAACAATACTCTGGAAAACACTGTTGTAACTGTTGTTTTCGTGTAACCCCACAGACAGTTTGTCTTCCCCCGGACGCAGTTTAAAGCCATATGGTCTGAATTTTCTGCTGACTCATGCACAAGTGCATGTGGGAGGCATAAGTAACATTTCCATCTATTTGTTTATTTGTAGTCCCGCTCAGCGTAGGTTAGCGATAGTCTAATGCATGCTTAGTAATGCACTTTCATATCTGGATGTGCAGACAGGCTCTGCTGTGGGTGAGTGAATATCGGGATAAACAACCCAGCGCTTGATGTCAGACCAATCAAAGCGCGTCTGCCTCCAGTCTGCCTCTGCACTTTGATTCGCTGTCTAATCTCTTCAGGAAAAAACATATGTGCTGCATTAAGTCACAACAGTTAAGTAAGTTGATTAATTACACAGAAACATTAAACAACAGTGAGCTTGAATATAGGTTTATTACTTTCTGGCAGTTCTGTGCTTTTATATTGTCATGACATTTTACAGTAGTCGTCATTTAACATGTAGTTAAATGATGAACTGTTTAGCCCAGTGTGGTTAGGAGGAAATAATTTATCACGTAATATAAAGAATATGTAAAGAATATAATAAACATTAAACAATAGATTTCTCCATTAACCTTCTGTGAATGCGAGCTCCTCAGACGTCCATAAACAATAATCTATTAAGGAAAATCCTCAAAGCGTTTGCTACACAATCTAATATGTTGCCTGTTACAATTTTTGCTATTATAGATTAGTCACAGAAATATGATGAAGCAATTTCTGTAATTAAAAGACTTAAAAGCCTTGGAGAAAAAAAACAAAAACATGTGGAGCAGCTCCATGATAATCCGTTATTAGAAGCTCTGGCACACAAACAGCAGTTATGGGCTATCACAGAGAAACAGACCGGGCTGCAGAGGATGCGGGCTCCACTGATGCTTCTTGAAATGTATTGCTATAACCTTGTGAAAGGGTAACACAATAGGACAGAAGCAGGCCCGCGCTTCCTTTTGAGGGGCGAGGAAAACATGTTCTCACTGGGGCTGAAAGAAGTCTTCACCAGCTGCAGTATGAAGGCCGCTGCTGTCGAACGTGTGGGATGAGTGTATATGTGCATATTTTACTAGTGGCACATGTGTTTGTATTCAAGGCGAATTGTCTTGGGACACATTCAAATGTATCTCCCTCCCTCCCTAAGAATATGTTATTATTAAGTTATTCAGGTTATTGACAGATATAGACTTTGTTGGTGTAATTGATGGCGTTATGTGACATTGTGGATTCTCCGCGGGGCAAAAAACCCTCCTGACAATGAGCCGGACGTGTGTACACAGGTATAACACAAAGTGTGACTCAGAATGGGAAGAACATGATGGAAATCATTTTCTGTGGATGGCAATATCAGTGTTTACATTGTTGGGACTGATTGTCGGCCTATTTGTGCCCAGAATAAATATCTCAATGACTGTCACATGCGATTTTGTGCAGACATCCATGGTTCCCAGTTGCTGTATCCTAATGACTTGATTCCCCTGACCTTCCCTCTAGCACCACAAGCTTCTCATTTGTGGCTCTGTGTGAAATATGGCAGCTCCTGCATGGAGTTTTATCAAAATTGGTTCTCACATCCATGTTCCTCTTAACGTCGATTGTAAAAATGAAAGTGATATCTGACTGTCCATCCAGCCCCATCGACATATCAAAATTGTACCATGGCTGTGATTTGTGTGACGTGCACATAGAAGGAACAGTGAAAACTGTAAAGATTGTACCTGCTTAACATCCATATGTTATCACTGAACATTTCAGCATTTAGCTTAAAGCACCACTGAGTCTTCACTTGTTTTGACTTGTTAGCATAACAACGCAGACTTAGCACTAAATTGAGCGCATACCACCACCAAGACCCAACAGTCCTTCTAAATTCAACTAAGCGGACATTTCCGAAAAAAATAAATAATTAAGAAGAATCGTGTATATATAATGCTATGTCAAGAAAGTAATACAAAATAATTGGATCCCTTTGTCCTGATACGCACCAAAATGCAATGGGTTCTTTCTTCTCCTGCGTCTCATTCTGACACCAAGTTTTGTAGAAATCCATTCAAACAACACAAACCATCCAAACACAAAAAAGATTTCTGAATCCACCCCCTGATCGGCACCACAATTTAATGCATTCTTCCCTCACCCATTCCTGTGCCTCCACCAAGTTCCATGGGAATCTGTGCTGTATTGTATAATGCTGCTAAATAACAGACAAACAAACAGACAAATGCAGATGAAAACATCGTGTCCTTGGCAGAGGTAATTAGAAGGACACCCAGGGAGTGCACACCTCTGCCAAAGCTAATGGCTAAGGTTGCCAAAAAAAATCCCTGGGTCTGCCTGTTTATCCCGTGTGCTTTAAAATTTGATGGATTCTTTCTTGGGTCATGTCCCACCCCTCCACAAAATTTCATGGAAATCGGTTCAGTATTTTTAGTAGCTAACAGACGAACAAACAGATGGAAAAATAACCTCCTTGGCAGGACAAAAATATACAAAATATCTAATATTCTCAGTTATGTCGAATTGAATCATAAATGAAAGCTGTCACCAAGTCAAGAAGAATAAAATATTCATAATCAAACTGCTAAAAAACAACATCTGATGAATCCAAATCTTCTTATAGATCACAGTGTTGGTATTTTTCAGAAGTGATTATTCTCTCAGTTTGAGGATTTTTCTTCGAGTGGGACGTGTGATGGCCCAAAGAGAATCAGACCCAATCAGCCCATGTGCCAGCACGTTTGTTTAATAGAGTGCTTCTTGGCTCGGCTTTTTAACACCATACATTATGCCACCGACACTCTGAGGGAAAGGAGCTGTGAACTGTGCAGCAGGAAATGAATGTGAAGTGACTGAAATGGATGCATACGAGCTCCTTTGGTGTTCAGTGCTGAGACGGGTCTATATGGATTCAGATTTATTTAATTTGAATTGTGATGTAAACCAGAATAATAGTATTAAATGCAAAAACTGTTGATGACACAGTGTATTTGGAACAGATCTGTAAACAAGGATCGTGATAGTAAGGGCATGGGTGTTATCTCCACTAATTTGCCATTTGTGTTGGTAAATTAGAGAAATTGTTGGATAAACAATATTAATTAAACTGTGATTAGAGGTTAATGGTGAAGTCATCATTAGATTGCATCACTTGAGACACGAGGAAAAAAACATTAAAGCTCTATGGAAGAGCTGGGCAAGTTGTCATACAGGCAAGATCATGCATAGACATGATCATCAAATATTTGATGTCAATACATTTGTTATGTCAATACATTATGTCAATACATTACGATTCTGTGGGAGCTGTAGCGTTTGAACTTTTTGATAATGGACAGATGATGCCGCTACATGAGCAAGGAAACAAAGAGAGAGGGAACTGCCATCACTGGAAGAGGCATCAATAAATAAACAACATTAAAAATAATAGTGTGTGTGCAGCAGGGATGTTTGTAGACTGCATGATTTAAAAAATGATAATGTGTATTGACGACAGCTGTTATGTGCCGACCTGTGTATTGTCTCCTCTTTCTCGTCTGTTCCTTGAAAGACATTGAGGTCATTTGCCAGGACTACTCTCCATCTGACTGAGGAACATTTAGACACAGACAACTGAGACTGAACAGCCGGAGCTCATTAAGTTCATGAAGAGAGGGGCAGTGAATGGAGAGCTGGAGAACTGAATCATTTACATTATTATGTTAAAGCTTCAAATGGCAGTCTGCCTAAAGAAAAAAAAGCCATTCTTTGGCGAAATTCCCCCCCCCACCCACGGTCTGTGCAGCAGCGTGTAACGTATCACAGATTCAAGATTGAAGCGTCTCCTCTGCTTATAAACCAAGGGGGAAAGCTAAGATTCATTTTATTATGTGTCGTAATATTAACAACTTCTTTTCCTAAAGATTTGACCTGTTCGAGAGCGACAGTCACAGTCAGGATAAAATTGAGTGATGGTGTTTACGTGTTTAAATAATTCGGTGGTGTGACCTGATATTTGGTGCGCACATACTCACATAAACGAACAAATCTTACAGTGCAGAGTCTCTGTCTGTCGTCATTCAGGAGTCAATGTTTGAAGGAAGCGTTGTTTATTCCTCACAAGGTGCAAAGATGTATCTGATCTAGCTTGAAAGAAAACCTCGTACCCGGAGTTGTTTCTCTCCAGCACAGTATGTACTTGTTAATTACAGTAGAACCTACATAGTCTATGTAATCTTGTCTCTCGCACAAAGCGGCAACATAATTTGGGTAAAGACAAGAGTGAAGCGTCTAAAGTTCAACCTTTATCCCGGTGGCACAACACAAAACAATCCCTGCTGTCTGAGGGACACAGTCCTCGGACATGAGGCAGAATTGTCTGGATGAGGACAGTTAATGTGTCCTCAGAATGTATGCATGGATTGAGCCGGATTAATCTGTAGAGCTCCTATTATTTTCTTTTTATTGCTGTGTAGAATATAATCCCTGCTCCCAATGCTGGTATTTGGTTAAACTCAGAAAAAAGGGTAAAAATAGATCTAAGGCATCTGCAGCTCTGGTTGGCAAAGTGGAAAATGCAGATACATCATCACCTTCATCGTGATGATTCTGATTAACCTTTACAAAAAAAATCAGCGCTGCATCTAAGGTTTATTGGTGATTTGTTCCACCAAGGAGGTTATGTTTTCACATTGTCTGTCTGTTGGTTGGCAAACAGCTGGATGCATTGCCACAGAACTCAGTGGACAGATGTGGTAACGGTCGCAGAAGAACCCATCAATTTTGGTGCAGAAACAGATCAGGGAGCGATTCCAGGAATTTGTTTCACTTCCTTTAACATAGTGAGATGATGGGTTTTTCAACATTTACCCTGATTTCGCAAATGGATCTTGATGGAAAAAAAAATCAGGCACATTTAGGGAACCAGTATTGAAAAATGCGTGCACTCTGCAGATACTAATGAAATCTGGATGTAGGGAATTTAAATGTGGTTTCATAGGGGCACGGTTTGGACATTTTATTTTATTTTCTATCAATCATTTTGGTCAAGAAAAAAACAAAGCTTGTAAAAAAATCCTCTTAAAACTGCTTTGTTTTGTCTGATGCACTGTATGATCCAAAACTATGGAGTGTACCTCTATAAAGTGTTAGTAAAACCAACAAGCATTAACAGTTTGGGCTTTTCGCTTGAATAAAATGAACTGTCAGTTAATTAAGTGATTGATTAATAGACTCAGTGTTTCAGCTCTAATTGAAATGAATCATCTTGGAAGAAGGGGCCCACGTTCACCTCCATCCAGATGTTCATATTGACATGTGTATTTTAAACTCAATAGTGAGTAGTTGCTGAAACTGGTGGACGGCGGGAACAACCTCACATTGATCAGTGTGCTCTTGTCTGAACAATACCAGCGACTGCACTGACAAATGAATCAAGAAAACTTCTGTATCTTTACACAATGTGAGGCTGCACGTCATCTCCTCTGTGTCTGTGAAGGCAGGCGGTTGGTTTTGGTGAGCGCCATGGATGCATTTTGTGCTGTTGCGGTGAACCATATGAGAGATTGCTTCAAAGGGAAAATCACTCCGGGTTTGAATGGGGAAAAAGAGATTAGCGGCGCTGGGTTTCCATATTAAAGAAAGAGACAGAGGTAAGAGCTGTAGCCAGATCATTACCGCTCGCCTCTGTTAGACCTCGCTTTCCCTCTTTCGCTGATGACTCTCACTGAGTCATAAAGAACAGCAGCCTGGTGCAGCCATGAGGAGGTTCGCCTCACAGACTCAAAATTTTTCTCCTGAGTTATTATGACTGTTACCTGTTTGTGAGCCACGCCCTTTAAACAGAGCCATCGCACAACCCCCCCCCCCCGTCAAACACAAAAAATACATCTGCGTCTGAGACTATAAAAATAATTCCTCTAATTACAGTCATTGATGAAAAATCATAGACGCATTATCAACATTAATTATGTTACTAGTTCCTCTTGAAGCTTGAGAATCAGAGATGAAGAATTAGATAACTTCAGTTTTATTCCAACTATTTCCTGTTTAGCTTTCACGTTAAGTTAAGTTTACTTTTCACAAAAACATGTTTTTAAAGATAGTTTTGGGCCTTTATCAATGGGACAGATTTTAAGCATGGAAGGGGGAGAGCAGGTGACAACTAACCTCTTAAAGCACCAGTGTGTACAATTTAGTGGGGATCTCCGGGCAGAAATGAAATTCAGAATTGTGTCGTGTTTTCTTTCATGTACAATCACCTCAAAACTAAGAATTGTTGCATTTCTTGCACTTAAAATGGACCGTTCGTATCTACACAGGGAGCCTCTTGCATGGAGTTTGCCATCTTTCTACTATAGCCCAGAATAAACAAACCAAAACAGCGGCTTTCGAGGGGCCGGGGGCCTTTTGCGTTTCTACCTCACCTGAAGGCCATTGGAGGTTCTCCTACTTGCTTTGGAAGGGAGTTTAGAGGGGGGGAGTATTCCGTAAGATCTGCAGCCCCGCAGCTAGACGCCACAAAATCCTACACACTGGTTCTTTAAATATTCCTGTCAACTTATTTGCCCATAAGACTTTTGTGAAAAAAGCTTTCTTCTCCTTCTACTCTTTGATTTCCAAGTCTTACTAAACACTGACGTAAAAAGCAAGTCTGATGAATGTAATATGTTTGATCGACAGTCACTTCATCTTTTAACCGAGATACAAACCTTACTGAGTGCCCACTAAGACTAACAGACCAGCACACTGGAATAAATAGATTGAGTGAGATATATTGACTGGACAGGGAAAGAAGTGATTTGTGATGGAAGGTTAGCAGGACAGGATTTATGTCTTAAGAGTCTTGATGAGGGTAATGCACCAGTTAAGGACACAGATACCAACCCACAGTCAGTTTTTATCCTCCACAGTTGCAGCAGTGCAGTATGGGGGACTTTTTATTCTGAGCCAAAGCTGAGTAACGCTATTTTCTAAAACATTATGAGACATTTTAGTTTTTCATCGATACTTTCAAGCTTTGCCTTTTTTAAGTTAAATATCGGAGCTTTAACATCCATACAGCACCATTTAACTAAGAACAGTCAGTGATCTGTTGGGCTTTCATGTGAATGAACTGTGCTATAATGATTTTGATTTTGAAGTACAGGGCATAAAAGTGTCCTTTTAAATTTAAGAGAAATGCTATTTATTAGCTACGCATAAAAGCTGTGACTAACAATAATGCTCATGATTTAAAAAAATCAGTTGAGCTTTTCATTTCAATTGCGCAATCATTAAATATGACTCAAGCTTGTCTGACTAAGAGTTCAACACCAATTCTCATCAAGACTTACATCCAATATGGAGAAGCTTAGAAATCTCATATTTAAGGAGCTGCAAACAGCGACATTTGGAAAGTTTGCTTCATTGAAACAATGCATGAATTATTTATTTGATTATCTCTATTTTTATATGCACAAGTACTTAGCATGAACCTACGGACAATTTGCAATGCACGTCACTGGATGGGATTTCAGACAAATACACAATGGTCAACTATAAAATACTAATAAATCAGCACAGAACAGACA
Organism: Hippoglossus stenolepis; assembly: GCF_022539355.2. Taxonomy (NCBI): domain Eukaryota; kingdom Metazoa; phylum Chordata; class Actinopteri; order Pleuronectiformes; family Pleuronectidae; genus Hippoglossus; species Hippoglossus stenolepis. The sequence goes on from NC_061485.1 coordinate 13,743,818, forward strand.
CAATGACACAAGAAAAAGACCATGAAGGTAATACATGACTACATAAAGCATTTATTAAAATGTTGGAATCAGAAACAGACAGAGCACACTACCACTTAAGGAATCTCAATTTGTCAGTGTCAAACATGCAAAGCAATGTAATGGACGGGATTGATTTTATTATTTTGGACCAAATTAATGCAAATTGTCCCATTGATTTCATCTTCTCGGTGTCAGTACCGTTTACATTGCGTAGGCTTTTCTCCCCAGTAACTGAATGAGCATAACGAGGAACCAGTTGAGCTGTGTGGCAGCTGCCAGTGAGTTGGTGGTGTGATAATGGATGACTGTTACAAGAAGGGGCTTAGCTAGTTGTGAACACTGTGTTCTCCTCTATGTATCAGCGGGGCCACAGCTCCTGAATATGACAACAGTGTGGAGACTGGTTATACAGAGTGAGAGTTCCCGGTTTGTGAGTCAGGCTAAGTCTGCAGAGTGCACACCTGGCTGTTTACGACCCCGGTCGGGTGGTGTTTACTGACACAATGCTGTGTGTGTCTGTGTGTGTCTTCAGGACAAAGCTGTGTGAGTGTGTATGGTTTGGGGATAATAGCGTGTGCATCTGTCTTTGTATAATTGTACTTTTATGACCACAGTCGCCGCATGATGCTGGCGTTTGGTGTTTGATGACGCTTGTTGCTGGTGGATTTTGTGCAGCTGTCGTGCAGCGCTCTCTGCCGCGCCCGGGTTTGCTGTTTGTTCAGATGTGGGCCGGTGGTGTCATCTGCAACACGAGTAAAGTGTGCTTTGTCTAGAGAGGGGAGCCAACCATACTGTGTTTGCTGAAAACCAACATCAGCATTGGAAACAACTCTTTCCTGAGCAAACAGATTTAAACACAATAAGAGGGTTCAGTTTGGACGTTATCTCTTTCACTGCATGAAAGTTTACCCTCCACATAAACCTGAACAGTACATTACTCACATTTCTCCCTTTTATATAGCCTTGCACGTTTTTTGGCAGCATTTGGATGTTGCCTCAGTGCTTTTTTTGATGAAGTGCATTTACCAACTGCCCACTGCTGAAAACTGCCCATTTAATTTGGGGCCATTTAATTTTGGAAAACACCTTAATTTAACTTGCCTTTTAGATGTTATGTTACTTCCAGGGAAAGCTTAATAGTGAGTCAGCAGAGGAGCGGCCTCACTGCGCTGAATTGCATAGTAGCCTCAGTATATACTGCATTCAATTAACTAATTACTGCTCTCATCATTGCTCTGCAGCCAATACGTTGAATACTCACCAGCCATGCTGATGAAACAATTCTGAGAATAAGAATGAGAATAATATGAAGAGAATCGTTAAATATAATTACTGTGTATTTATGTAACCTACTGGTTTAGTGTCTGGTTCCTTTCTTTGGTGTCAAATGGTGATATATAACAAATGCATGTTTCCTTACTATTCACACACCCACACACACACATGTCTAAATGTCTTCAACTTGAAATTTTTCTTAAGATTTAAATTATGGGTATTTGCTTTGTGTCCTCATAATGTCAGTGAATAAACAGATGTCCCCACAACACGAGTCGACCACAATTTATTAGTGGACTCAGTAATATTAAAATCCCAGCTTTAGCCCTGAATAGTCTTTACAATATCTCAAATGTAACCATCCCCCCCATGACATTATAGGTGGTGACCGACAGCTGTGAACATTTTTTTGGAGTATCTGTCAAGTTGTAGATGACAGACTGGATTATCATTTTGTACCAAATAAAAGGACTTCTTTCTGCACTCCAGAAAAAAAAAAACTGTGACAAACGGGGCAATATGTAGAAATCTTTTTCAGTTCACTGAAGAATCACTAAAGGCAGCTTACGTTTTACAAGATATGTGCCTGAGGGGGCTTAATACCATGGACCTGGGTTAAAGGCTCAGTGGGTTTTAAGATGCAGCACAGATACTCTGAAATTGTAGTTGAAGCTGAAAGATTTTTACTACATGTCTGTTTATCAACATTACGTTATGTTTATCAATGGGTATTACATAAAAAATTACAGTTTTATATCATTATTTGAAAAATAAGGGACCTTGAATCTACCTCTGTGTACGGAAGGTGCTTTATAAATAAAATTGCCTTGCCTTGCCTAAACTACAAAAATGCTTATCATTTATTACAAGGCCAGTTTTTAGATGAAAGATTCTCGACATTAAATATTTCACAGTGACTCCAATATTGTTTCAGCCACATGGTCAAACTATAAACTCTAATCCATAGTCATTTTGAGCTGTAATGAAGTTACTGTACATCAAGCCAATGCAGTGAGCACATCTCTCCTATTGATATGTGAAGGGTGATTAATGTCACTGCCTACTTCATTGCAAGCCAATGAATCACAGTTGTAACAGTGCAATCTTGATAAGAGCCACAGAGAGACAATCAATACCAGCAAAGCAGGAAAGTACGTCTTGGGAGTTTACTGATGAAAATGGAGGCATTTCCTGTCATCCATCAACTTGGCTACTAATCAGCACAGTTCTCTAATCAGCAATGAAATAAAACTGATGCAGCGTTGAAAGTCTTAAATACTTAATGTGGTCGAACTGTGGTTTGGTTAAGAAGTGGACATGTTTTCACTGGTTTCCTGCTTTGTGCTACAGTGTCAGCTCACACACTCAATGATTAATCAATCAATTTAAAAAAAAAGGAGAGTAAAATTACCATTGTCTCCCAGATCACAAATGGCTGCCCTCCGGAAGCTTGTTTTATTCAACAAACACCTGAAGCTATAGGTTAACATCATAAATGGTACTGTTAAGAATGAATAGTTTATCAAAGTAGTTTTATGTCAATTGATCCATCAAGCAATTGCTCGATTTCTTTTGCAGGTTGTTACCAAACTGTGTTCATAAGCAATATAGTGGCCGCTGCTGGTCAAAGTTTGGGAATGCAATGTTTTGCATGTTTTCGACATTTGACCCACACGTGATTCACCTTGAAGGAAAAACTAAATAAAAATGCATTGTAACTAAAAAAATTACAATGAAAATTTGAATTTGGACCTTTAGTAAAACTAGTAAATAAAGGAGGTAAATAAATGTAGGCACAAGCCCACACGCTTACACATGATTAATCTGTGCAGGCGTACAATGCACTGTAGGCAACTGAAAGTCGACAAACTCTCAAAACAACACAACACACAAACTACAATAATATGTAAAACACCTCAACAACAGCAAATGATTTTAAATCCTTGAATAAGATTCTGAAGCTGTCATGAGGAATTATTGCATTGTTTAACACACCTTTGGTTTCACGCGTAACATCGTTCTATAAACAAGTGCTTAGTTGTATTTGGTTGTTTTCAGGAAACTACCATATGTCTATGACTGCTCTATAGTAGCACAGTCTTTATAATCTACCTTTATACATTAAATCTTATTCAAACCTCATGTTTTTTCTGTCCTACTTTTTAAATTATTGAATGTGATTTTTGTTCATTACATGAATGCTCACATTGTTATTTTTTTAATTAGGATGTTTTCGCTACACAAGATTACCACTTAGAATTATTGCTATTTCAGAATTTAATAATGTATTCTCGAGGGAAAAATAAAGCACGGCCTCATTAATTAACACAAGTCTCTACATTAGAGACTCAATCATGAAGTGTATCACAGGGATTTCAACCATTGCATCATGTACATTACGACAAAAGATAATCCAAAGCAAGTTTATTGGGTAAAATAATGAACATTTCAACCTTAACGAAGATATGATTTATTGCAGGACTGTTGCATTAGACTGTCTCAGTGAGTTGTTTCCTCACTCTATCAGAAATTGACAGGCGAATGGAAAGGAATGAGTAGGTTGACTTCAGCCTCCGAGTGTCTCAATAGACCCGACTGATTTGTCTGCTGTTGTTAACAGTAACATTTCTTGCCTCAGGATGTTCCTAGAACACCGTGGTCGATTAAAACATAGCAGGGATGTTTCACGCTTTCCATTTAATCTTACATCGAGCTGTTGCCAAGGTGAATAGATTCAAAATCTTGACGGAGAAGCACAAGTATTGATGTTGATGTTCTGTTATGTGTTGTATGTGGATCGTTCATGTTTGGACACTGAGTGGTTTATCATGCTGACATTTGTTGTACCAGAAAAATCATGAATTGGCTGAAAAAGCAGTGAAATAAAAATTTAATTTGTATTTGTTTTGCTTTCATTGACAGCAATGTGGAGGTCATCTCTTTGTCTTTGTGTCTATAAATATAATATGTGTGTTTTTGTACCTTCATAAAGATTTCATATTAGACCAAAATCAGGTTCTTGGGTGCTGACAGATACATTTTATGTTATATGAACCTCATTTTCTGAACATTACTTGAACAGAGTTGGGGAGATATGATGGACACGCAGATGGTGTTGAGATTGCCTCACAGGCACATGATATGTGGTACTTTTCCATCACACTCCTACACTAAAGTCTGTCACTTGCAAAGCGAGGCTGGATGCTCGCAGACACACGGTACCAGCAGGTCCTTGAGCATGTTTGATATCCACAACAGCCTGTCCTGTAAAAGTGAAGGCAGTTGTCAAAGGGAGATCATCAGTGTATTGACTGTTGGGTCACCGACACATTAACCAGAAAGACAAGAACCTATAGACCAGAGTAAGGATTGAAACAAAAATTTATTGAAAAAACTATATGGAATATATATATATATATATATATATGAACCTTTTCACCTCTCCTGTAACATTCATGAACAGGATATCAAAGCACAGCTGAGGCCTGGAAAATATCCTTTTGGGTGCTATTACGGAGGCATCGCGTCTGTTTGCAGATGATGTTGTTATTTTGGCTCCATCGGACCGTGACCTACAAAGTCCACCAGAGCCGTTTGTAGTTGAGTAGGTTTTGGTCTGGGTGGTGGATTGCTCAGCTCAGGCTCGGGAGGGGTATCCTCCGAGCAGAAGAATCCAGCTACCTTGGGGTTTAAATCACGTGTGATAGTAAACAGGATAGTAAGATTGACCAGCCTTTGGGGACACTGGTTGCCATCCTGCAGGCTTTGTATCGACAAAGCAAAGCTCTCAGTCAATCTTAGTATTGCTCTCACCTTCAGTCAGAATCTCTGACTCAAACAGATGCAGTCAGCAGAGGTGTTGGACCTGTTTCAACATGAAAGCACGAGGAGCTCGGAGATTAAGGGAGGAACTTGTTATTGAGATGCACAGTGAGAACAGCCAGTTTGTGTGATTTGAATCACTTGGTGAGGATGACCTGTGGCCTACCTTCAGAGGTGTTGTGAGCTTGACTGTCGGAAACTGATTTTTGGGCTGCTCTGCTTATACCCTGTGCCCAGAATAACCCATTCAGAATGGATCTTGTATTCCCACTGCTTAAACTAACATGTGTATCTTTTCACACTCTATCCTGTTTGCTCTTGCTCCCACAGATAACCAAGCAGCAGCTTCAGCAGACCAAGGATCGTTTCCAGGCCTTCCTCAACGGCGATACACAAATTGTGGCTGATGAAGCGTTCATTAACGCTGTGCAGAGCTATCATGAGGTACCAACTCGCCATAACAGTAACAGCACAATCACAGTCAACCATTTTGTTGTCTGGGGACGTGACGCTTTCAAATTAGTCACCAAATGCCTCGTGCTTTTACGTCATTCGTACATGTGCATGCCTGTCTTTTCCTCTACAAAAAATGCTGCTGGATGTTCATCAGCAATTCACACCTAGATAGCAATTTTATGACAATTTAATGACACACGACAACAGCATTGTCGTCTATGCATCATATCCTCTGCATAACCTTTTCAGCATATTTAAACCAGGAAGCGGACAGCTTTCAGTCTAAAAAGAACCAGAGTCTCTTGCTATTCCATGTCAGAATGCTTGTATTCAGACGGCTGAGTGGTAAAATGGTGGCTGAAGCTTTTCACTGCACAAATTATGTGTCAGGCCGTGTGGCTGACACAGCCATCTTTTCCAACCTCACTATTCAATCTGCAGATGAAAAAGTCATTATTACGATGCATACAGTACAAAAGGCACGGCAGATAGTGGGGTACGTTAAAGGCCAAATCCCTGATGGAAAAACAAGCGAAGCCATTATGAAAAACTGAAGTCTGAGATTGGACCCATCAGGAAACACATAGAGACTGCGGTGGAAGTTAATTACAGCATGACCCCTGCGTAGTTTATAATATTGAATGTAAATGTGAAATATACTAGCAGTTAAAGCTGGGAGGGTAAAAAGTAATATGATAAGAACTAAAAGTGTGGGTTTTAAAAATGAACCTGATGAAGGCTTTAACATACTCTGTGTATCCAAACTTATATAATGATGCTCACTGCAAAAGAGGCTCAAGTGAAAGTGAGGAGCAGAAGTGTCATGGACCATAATGAGTGCAACCAAATTCTACCCAAACACATTTTATAAAGTGAATAGCAGTGTGAAGATGCGTATATGAAACATGGAATATGACATAACCATAATTCACATTGTAGCTCTGCTTATGTTTCCTGTAACCTTTTACTATAAAGTTATAAATGCCATTAGAAAATGTGTTCCTGGGTGTTAAAGGCCCTCCCTTCGAGATGAGCTGTATAATATATCCTTTTTTAATGTCATCTAAGACTTGTGACAGCGGCTGTTGAAACAATTATTTTTTGAAGTACTTTCCATTAAATGCAGCTAAAATGATATTTATTATTGCACTTGTGTGACAGAAGCTGTGTAAAACATCCTGGAAAATATGCTGAAGATAAGAATAATTGTCAACACGAGAAATCAATGTGGCCCACTTCTCGTTTGAAGAAGTGTCTTTGCCAGAGTTTATTACCACACTGACGATTGTGGAAAAACTGATTCTTTGGCCACATTTTAACTTGAAAAAACTTCAATAAAATTATACGTATTTTTACTTTTTCTTCTCTTAGATAAATTAGCACCTCGTCCACAGTGTGTCTTTCACTTATCTCAAAATATATTTAATTAATAAACATTTTTTAATTCATACTAATTTCCTCATCCACTTAAAGTGGCCTCTTTATTGAAACAGTGACAGCGACGATTATTAGTGACATTATGTATGAACAAAAATGTTCCTTATGCTGTGGTCGGAAACCAAAAGACTGACTTGAGATCTTATTCATTTCAGCTGCACGCTTTTGTTATCCACTGAGACGTACACCCAATGACAAGGATAATGTACCATTGTACCATAATGTTTCAGGACAGTACTTGTTTCTTTTTAGCCATAATGGATGCTGAGAACAAAATGTGACTGTCAGAGTGACAAAACCGTCAGCTCTGGTGGTTACTTCACTTGATGCTGTGACAATATGGCCTCGTCTGTCTCTGTCAGTCTGTCAGTAGCAGGGGACAGAAAGCAGTCTCGGCCGTGTCGAGTTAATGTTTTTTATTCAACTCAAAGAAAAACAGTTCAACGGTTTCCTTTTGCTGACGCAGACAGACATTTACTGTTTGAGAGAAATTGCAGAAAAGCTTGCATGGAAATGAACTGTAAATATGAATCTATCCAGAAGTCTCATTCTCATTATTGCTCATTTAAAAGAAGTGCTTCTTTTCTGTGAATGTTTAACTCTTTCTCAACTACAGTTATTGACATTGGTCTCTCACATTGTAGGTGTTCCTGAAGAGTGACCGTGTGGCTAAAATGGTCCAGAGTGGTGGCTTCTCGGCCAATGATTTCAGGGAAGTGTTCAAGAGGCACATTGAGAAGCGCGTGCGCAGCCTTCCAGAGATCGACGGTCTGAGCAAGGAGACGGTCCTCAGCTCCTGGATGGCCAAGTTTGACACCATCTACCGTGGTGACGAAGATCCACGCAAGGCACAGCAACGCATGACCGCGAGCGCGGCTTCCGAACTAATCCTCAGCAAGGACCAGCTGTACGAGATGTTCCAAAATATCCTCGGCATCAAAAAGTTTGAGCACCAGCTGCTTTACCAGGCCTGCCAGGTGAGTTCCTCAAGCCAACAGGGCATTTCCATCAAAAATAACATTTAGTCTTTAGTGAATATTTCCAACAGACACCACAACGTCCAGTTCCCAACAGCTATTACATGAGCTGCAGGTTATAATCTGTTGATCCTGCGTTTTGCCTGAAGTTGACCCCAGACTCGCTATTAAGCTCGACCCTTAGATGCACTAATCTAATGTATTGGATCAGTATCAGCACTCAGACCGGCCTTATTGAGTGAATGGGGTATCGCCATGACATAATCAATTAATCAGTTTCTTTGACGATGTCTTTACAAAATTAATTAATTCAGTCGGTCAAACCTTGGCCTGATTTTACCCTGAATATAAAAACCATTCCAATTAGCTTCTAACAGTAAGAGATAAAAGGATACATTTGGGAAAAGGGAGAATCAGATCAGTGGATCTACAGTTAAGATAAGGTATTGGAGTCAGTATCATTTGGGTCATTGCATCCTCACCTTTTTCTGACCACCTCCATTTAACCCTGCAGAGTTCAGAGGTGACCCAACGACCAAACTGTCCAGTTGAGTTAACTGCAATCAAACTTATTTACATTCAACAGATACATTATCTAAAATTTGTCAAAATAAACTGTTAAATGTGTTGTTAAAAGGGAACGATGCTTACACTGTGTATTTGGTCATTTATTAGTATTAAACTCGTAATTGTTATCTATGGTATCTGTCTAAGTTAAAAGATATATCTTCTGATAACATGCCAGCAATACTTCATTGTTTATATATTAGTGGACACTGGGGTGCTTCTGTCAGACATAACTCTCCTTCCCTTTCTGTCTTCACTGCCTTACTGCTCTCTGCGGGAATGCTGAAAGCAGCACTAATCTATTCTTCCTTCAGGAGCTTGATTAAAAGTCTTATCATGGCAGGATTTGGAGGAAGCCTCCACATTTACATCTGCTCATCATTTAATGTATGAAAAAAACCCTTACCTCTTCATTACATTTAAATCTAGTGAACACCCCGTTTGGAAGCCAATGACTTTAAAATGCTGAGTTTCCTTGGAACCAGCGTCATCCCTCTTTCAACAGTTGCTAATGTCTGCATATGGCAAGAGGTGCTGTTCAACAAATTAGATTGTTCAGTATTGTTCAAATGTCTCTGTTGGCAGAGATCGATACTGGCTCTGTTCTTTGCAGTGTTCATTAGTCTGATGCCTCTAATGCTGCGGTGCAATACATCGCCACAGCCTCCAAATCCAGTATGCATTACCAAGTCTTTGAAGATGCTTAACCTAGTTTTCTTTATCTATGTGCTGGCAGCAGAGCTGTAAGTGTAGGGTCCGAAATCTGCATGCAGGAGGTAAAACCGTGTCCCTGAACACAAGCCACACTGAGCAATACAGAGCTGCTGAAAAACATAGAACAATACAGCATCATGAAGGCACTGATGTTGCAGATGTGTGTGTTAGTGTGTACAGATTAATACTGGGAAGTAATATTTATTCTTGACACAACAGGTAAAGGTGGCGTCCCGGTCCTAGTTGTGAGAAGGGACAGATTTGGGAAGGAGAATTAAAATGTATAATTTCATCCAGTTGCTTTCTCAGCTGTTCATGGAGTCGTCCCTCTCTTTTCAGTTGCTGTTGCTCTCAGAGTACTAACAGCGGCTTTGAACATCTCCCCCTAAAGGATCAAATCCACACTTAAAGGATGGGATTTGATGAAAGGTTTTCATTGATTGGCTGAAATTCAGAGGCCAGGTTATTTTTTTGTCATTTTGCTTTTTTGGGGGCGATTTCCATTATTTGTAGTTACATCTAAACAGTAAAAAGCAAGCGCTGGTCTATTTCCGTCTCGTGCTGAAGTAAGAGCAACTCCTGGAAATGACTAAGACTGATTGGTGCGGCCAGCAGCTGTTCCAGCCAGACTCTGAACCACTCGGCTCCCTAATGGCGGCAGAGTTTTTGTGGCTGTGGAGACACCATGCATGACCAAACAACTGTAAGGAAACGTTTGGTGTCTACACTGCAAAAACCATAATGTGTTGCCGACGGTCAAAGAAGGGAAAAGATTTGTGATTGAGAGTCTGGCTGTGGTTTGGTTCACAGTTTGTTTGTTTAGTTTCAGACAAACAGACGTGGCATGATTCAGTCATATATCTGCAGACTGTCAAGGGAAAAAGTAGACAAACAAGATATTCTGCTTCTCCAATATTCTTTAACAAAAAAAATATCTTGTGCACATTAGTTAGTGGTAGTGCAGCACACTCCGCACACCATGCACCGGATGACATTTACCACATTCTAACAGGATTCTGTAAAAGCATTTGTGATGCTTACAGTGACATTTGTTTCTAAACTGGTTTGTGTTGAAAGAAAAATCCCAGAATAATCTTGTTGACACTTTCCAGGGAAAAAAAGATATTTGATATCTACATGTATTGACCTGTATTAGCATGTTTCATACGGCTTGTGCTTTAGGTTGTAGCGATGTTTCCTTACATTTAATTTCCCACGATTTCACATCTCAAGTGTATTAAGTTTTATTAGATGAATTTATCACAGTGAGCTTTACAAAAACACACACAGCTTAAACCATGGTTTTATGTGTCTATTTTTAGAGTGCTTTACCATTAGCGCTGCATTAACACACAGCAGACGGAACAGGATTAGCGGTTCACGTTGGTGTGACGTCAGCAGAATTTGAAGACGATAAAAGTAAAGACCACATATAGGGGGTAATTTTGGGCGGTAATGGCGTCTGGCATTGCTTCTCTGGCCATCCTTGAGGATGTAGCAACCTAGTATCATCAGGCTGTCTGTAGGAACAGTCCTTCAGTCCACAAAGTACCAGCAAAATGTGTCTATAGCATACTAGAGCACTTGGCTGGAGCAGAGCAATCTAATCGCATGACATGTTGACATGTACCAAAAAAGAAATGATTATCAAATCCATTTACCATTAGACATGTAGGAACATTTCATCAATCATCAAAATCCAAATGATCTATTTTCTGTCCATCAGCGTATCACTTAATTGACTAGCTCCAGTAATGTTAACCCTTACTACAGTATGTAATGCTGAGGGTTTAAATCACTGATATTTAGTCACATCAGCAGATACTCCCACTAAAATTATTCCTTAATCTCAAGCGGCTGAGTAAATTACCCAACCCTTGATTCGTCAAAGTAAGGCGGAGGCTCATCGGAATGAGACTTTACCCCCACAGTCATAAATCATGGCCTGTGGGCCTCCCAGACTGACAGACCATATTCAAATCCGCTTTCCCTCTTTCAGGCTTTGAAGCAACTCCCTCTTCTTCTCTTTAATTTGTCTTGTCAGCCACTGTTAGTTTGGAAATGAGGCCTGAGCTCTTCCTGGTTGAGCCTGCATCTGATATAATTTTGTAATGGAGCCTCTTCACTGCACACGGGATAGGGAGAGGATGAAAGCATTTGCTATGCCCAGCTACCTCTAGGCTGAAAAGGCAGTGGTGCTGAAATGCAGGGGGAAGCTGGATGGAACCTGCTTGGTTTAAAATTTAGACAATGTTTATTATGAGGAGAAAAAGAGTCAGTGCCCATGAGCTTTCTTCGCCAAAAGCAGAGGATTTGGACCTGTCACATTTCAAATCAAATAGTTGCGACTATTTTTTCAATGTGTTCAAGGTTAAATTGAATGTCGTAGCATTCACAAGTGCATTTTAATCATTAGGGTTAGGGGTTAGGGTTAGGATAGTCCTCTGGCACGGGTACTGCATTCGCCATTGGGGTTAAAAGTAGTATTTCTTCCTTTTCGCCAGCTCAGTTGGTCTCTCCCTACCTGCCCTCTTCCTGCTGAAACACCCAATCACATTTGGCTGTTACTCAAGTTAAAGTGGTCTGTAGCTGATAATTAATAAAACTAAATGAGGAAACAGGAAGAGGTTGGCAGGGAGGGAGAGCCAATGCGAGATCCAGACTCTGATGATGAGAGGAGGAGTACGACAGGGAGAGATCAACTGAGTCAAACTTCTACCTTCAACCATAAAGGCTAATGCAGTCACTGTGGGTTTGGTAAAAGGAGAATTCTATGCAGTGTGTGTGTGTATTGAAGGCAATGTGGTCCGACCATTGCTCTCAGCTCTAAACTTGACTTGTTACTTCATATGTCATTAAGTCTATGTTTCACTGTAACATAGTGAAAGAGGATTTTTCTACCATGTACACATGAGCACATTTTGTAATTAGCATGCCTTGCATGTCTCCACACTCACAAAAGAGAAGCGTTTTCTCACATTGTGCACTTTTCTAATACACACACACACACACACAGCAGATCTAAATATAGACCAGCTGCTTCGACTCCTCCAGGTCCCATGCAGCTCCAATCTAGTTCTGCCCGCCCAGTCTTTGTTCTCGACAAGAATCCACCCCTGGTCGGCCGTGTTGTCTGTTGCTTATGTCCCAGCATCCACCTGGGAATCTGTCATCAGCTGGGCGATTAACTACCCACCTGCTTCTCCTCTGTCACCTTGAACCTGCTGTCAGCTTGGCCAGCACTGGGGCAGTGTCACCTTTATTAAGCTGCGTTCTGCTGTCAGCTCGAGTAACATAGAGGGAAACTTACCTTTTAGCCAGTTTTATTTCATATGGGATTGCCTGTCCACCTACATCAGCCTGTGGGCTGCTGACAACTGTGACCTTTCAGTAGTGGTGGGCCTGTGCAGATTGGGGTGCTGTGGGGCTCAGTAGGGGGTGGCTATTAGTTCACCTGCACACTGACCTCCAGTTCTACTTCCTCCCACAGACAGAACTGCCTGTGTTTTTCTCTCCTGTCAAGGCAGAGTCGGAAGTAATAGCAGATACCGGCCCCCTCCCCCTTCAGATTACATGCGTCAGAGTCACTCCTCTCACGTTAGACATTTTGTAGATGAGCTGCCTCAGTATTAAATTTAAGTTCTGAGGTATTGCTGACAATTTTGCAGCCTTGAAATTTTACCTGGACGTATAGATTTAGGTCGGTTGTGTTTAGTGAGATGGGGGGGGCACAAAGATGACAGTAGAAGCTCAGCGTCAGTCAGCGACAGCCAAGCGGCTGGATTTCCAGGCATGGCAATGACAGTTGTTTCGGGATTGCTGGCACTGCAGTCCGACGGTGCCCAGAGCTCGGAGTGTTTTGACAGGCAGCACAGATCGTCAGCAGCAGGGGAGAAGAAGCTGCTCAAGCACAGCTCAGTCAGGAAGGCAATCAGTATGTGTCACAGTTATGGTTGTGGTGAAATCTATTTTTCCACAACTGGACACGACAAGGAAAAAAACCCCCTCCTGCTTGTGAGACTTCCCACCACAGGATGATCAGCACTGTTTCAGCCTCACTGCGTGGCAGCACAGTACTGAGTACTACTGTGCTGCGTTTCTTCTGCAGCTGGTGGCACAGTCTGATTACGTGCTCTACTAAACAGGAACTCTGGGTTATGTAGCGGGGTGGCTGCTCAGTGGCCAGCACTGGTAATACACTAGACTTGACAGTTCACACTAACTGTTATCTATTCAAGAGGCCATCTGGTTGACATCACTTCATAACGTCCAGGATGATGAACAGAGCCATTTCCAGAAATTGGTAAAGTGGGAAGAATTCATACAATGATTTTAACAAACATGATCTGTATGAGCAAGAGCACTATTTCTGCAAGACTGCTGTTTTGAAGTCAATCAATAAACAGATCACCCGACACGTGTTATTGTTTACCTCCTCCATGTCCTGTTTGGTACTTGATCTCAGCCGGAGCTTGTGCTCTTAACGGCTGCAGCAAGACTTCAGCTCCTTCTCTCTTTAAAAGGATTGTTGGAAAGGCAGAGAATCAATGTAGCAAAACCGAAAAGACAAGGCCTTTCAATGTAATAGGAGAGTGAAGTACCCTAATGCACAGAGAGGTCAGCTCTGGCACTCGGCCCAACAGCAGGAGATCAGCACTGTGAATCATAGTCAGGTGATCAGTTAGACAGACGTTCAGAGGTGGAGAAAGTACACTACGTGTTTGGGGAAAATCCAAAATTAAAACATGTCCACTGCATTATACTTTTCTATACTTTTGTCTTCATTCAGGCTATACTTGTAAAGAAGTGAAAAGTGTATATTATGTACATATTCCCTGTATTTGTATTCTATTGTCTTTCCTAATGCTCTCATTCTGACTATCTGCTGCTGTGACAAGTGAATTTTTCTGACACAATGTCAATAAAGTTTTATCTTATCTTAAATTATGTTATCGTTCCCAAACTAGCCAGGAAAAAAACCAAACATCAAATCATAATTGCCTTTCAGGGCATCTTAAATTTATAAGAAGAGCATTTTAAAGCAACAGAAACACAAAACCTACAATATTATAAATTACATTTGCTGCAAGTAAATTACATAAAAGTATGTTTGTATTCATTGAAACTTTCAAGGGTTTGAACCTCGCTTTGTCTACTTCCTCAAAGTTGGAGATGAATAAAATAGAAACTAAAAGCTTGTATCTTATACAAACTAAGTAGCCTATGGAATAAATGTCTTCATATTTTCTTCCGAAGAAACGTTTGTCAACAAACTGCTTTTAAATGATTTGTACATCTCAAGGATTTTGAAATGTATCGACACTAGGGGCAAGGCAAGGTTGATTATATTTGTCAGTAAAGACTCAGACAACAGGTTTGCGACTCCCCAGGTACGACTGCTCGCAGATATGTCTCAATGAGTCTGTGGTCGTCAGAGGGGATGTGGTGTTGACTGGTGAGTCACAGCATCGAGCCCGACAAGAACTGGGCATTATAGCTGAGAGAATAACTGAGGGAGTGAAGCACAGGAGAGCCAGAGAGAGACATCAGCCCTCTCTTCTATTTCCTTGTGTCGGCTAATATAAAACTCTCATTCATTATTGATGTGAGAGAACCCTGAATTCTTCTGCTTTTCATTACTCCAGGGAAAAAACCAGGCTAACAGATGTCAGGCATCCTTGCCCAGAGCTGAAATTGTCCGATGCTAGCAGTTTTTAATTAAATTTTTTGTTCCCTAAATTATGCTCAAACTTTGAATGTGTTTCAACGTCTTAATTTACAGATAAGATCTTTATATTTCTTCTCTCTATTCAACCATGTCAGAAAGATGAATTTTCGTTCTGCTGAAAAGAGAAAATTTCCAAACACTCAACAAGGAAAAAATGAAAAGAACATCTCCACACACTCGTCCATTCACGGTCACTATGGTGATGGCTGCGTGGTGACGGAGGGATGAAGTTTCTTTTGATTTAAATTTCGATCTAATAGTGTGTCACCCCATGCTGCTATGATTGTAGCCTGTTAGAACAAACTCTGATTAGCCTTTCTATGCTCTGCTGTACCATTTGCATCAGTACCATTCAGAACACCTTTTGGATTTGCCTTGACACGTTTGCGTCTCCCCGCAACCGCTGCTAATCTAGATTTCTGTCATTTACATTAAAGTTAACCTTAAAGCTGTTTGGTGCATTTTACATTCAGTCTTTCTCATTAAATAACACTGTAGTTTTCAATGACGTTTAACAGTCTGATGATTCTTGACCAATGGACAGGCGGTTCCGACCATGTATACTGGCGTCTGCTATGATGAACATATTGATCGCATTTCTTTTCTCAATAAACATTTGCTACTTCATTTTTTCATCCATGTTTGCTAGCTTTCGGTCTTCTTCCCTGCCTTTACAGGCACATTGCTTAACTTTGTTGCATGTTATCCCTCCACCAATAGTATGGTTGAATAGTGTGAAACCATAGCCGTGGTAATGAGGTCTCTTTGATACACACGCTCGACCCAGCGTGTAGAAGAACTTCGATAAATGACAGAAACCATCTTTGAGAAAATTGTATTCATTGACCTTCACTGCAGCCAACCTCCAAGTGGCCATCGAGATGCTTTGGCTTTGCTTTCGGGGAGATGTCATGTCGTCCATCTTTATAAACAGTCTATGTGTGCAACCAATGTCAGGGTTCACATTACACCACCTGGGACCCAGTCGTAAAAGCATTGCTCAATAGTGCCTCCAGAGGCCAATAAGTGGACAGGGTGCCTGTAAATTACCTTCATCAATGTACAAAATTGTCGCCCCTCCATTACTCACTCTGTTAACATTTAGCCATTGCAGCAGAGATCTGGGATCCTCTTCTGTCCCTTCAATGGAACAACAACCCTTCATAGCAACAGTGGCTTCAATACATTTCTTATAATTTAAGTAAATAAACAGGATTTTATAAATTATTTAGGAAATTAGTACGAATGAAAATATAAACATCCCTCTTTTATACAAGCTCAGGCTGCACATATGTATGTATTTCATATGTACATTTCCAAATATTGTAACAAAACCCCAAAATATGTCATTATATGTTACCAAACAAAAAATATAGGCTAATTAAGATTCATGTGTTGTAGGCATAATGTGGAGAGATAAACGTGGCTTGGAGATGAGGTTGACCTTGACCTTGGACCCTGGCCCCTAGCCCCTGGCCTCTGGCCCCTGGCTGTATTCAAGCATTGCGAACTCATTGACCTCCTCCTCTGTGTTTATCAATAGCTGGACAACCTGGATGAGCAGGCTGCACAGATCAGGAGGGAGTTGGATGGTCGTCTTCAGATGGCGGACCAGATTGCCAGGGTGAGTCAGAGTCTGCGGGGGACTCAGGATTGTTTCTAATATGCTTTGTCGTATACTTAATATGTCACTAATATGGTGTGGCATCAAGTGTGAGCTGCCACCCACAGAGGAACAGACTTTTTTTTGTAGAATGCATATTTGCCAACATTTATTGTATATCTTTTACACTTAATTAGCTATCCATAATCTAATAATAACTTGGATTTTAGAAGCTGAATCATTTACTTCTTGTCATCAAGGCTTTGGTTCAGTACTGAATCTTCTCCGGTTCTGTCAACAGGGTGGTAAATTCCCCAAGTTCGTGTCTAAGGAGATGGAAGCCATGTACATCGAGGAGCTCAAGTCTTCAGTGAATCAGCTGATGGCCAATCTGGAGAGCATGCCCGTGTCCAAGGGTGGAGAGTTTAAACTGCAGAAGATGAAACGGGGACACAACACCTCCATCATCGACATGGGCCAGGAGGACGAGAACACACTGTCCAAGTCTGATGTGGTTCTGTCCTTCACTCTGGAGGTACCCTGCATGAGCAACGACGCTATAGAGTAGTCACGTGAATGTAAAAACCTCATTGCAGTACAAGGTTTTAACCATTCTGACACATTTCTCAGGATTTCTGTCTCTAGCCACATGGAGCGAACATTATCCCATTCGAAAGTCTAAATTCAAATAACTCATAAATCAGAGCTGTCGTCAACTCCTCGTCAGCTCCAGACTAAGTATAGAAACAGATCACAGACCTGTACCAGGGGCCTGAACAGATGTTGTCTGAAGAACAGACTGACAGACTCACACAGACACGCACACACACAGACACACAAAAACCCATTCACCTGCTCTTTAACGGGGAACGTGAGTCATCTTGTTATCAGCATGTCTGCGATGAGCTATCACCACCGCACAGGGAGCCATCACACCTCATGCCTTATGATGCAGTGCTATTTCAGAATCAGGAGGTACACAGTGTGCATGAATATGACACTATTTTTCCGTTCCTTAACACAGATGTGGGCACACAACATGGATTTTGAATGCTGTGATTATTTGCACAATAGTGGCAATTAGGTATTTGTGTGAGGTGGTAAGTGCGTGGTGTTCCGGTGAAGCCTAATTTTCAAGTTTGTTTACTTTCCAACTGATTGGCTGCAGCAGCTGCCAGAAATCCCTCAGCGACAGACCTGGGAAACCTTCAGAGAGTCGAGCTGGAATCAGCTGCAAGTTAGAACAGAAAACCTTTAGCATTTTGGATCCCGGTATATGAGAAATATTGGTATCATGATGATGCTCAGGGACGATCGTGATATGATCTTCACATAAAGTATAAGTTCATGTTTATGTATCTTAATGTTTTTGTTTACTGGTGCTAATTGAGCGTGCATCTGTAAGATAACAGGACCGATAAACCATATGCAAACAGCGACAGTCAAACCTAAATTGGCGCCATGAAGACATCAGTGGATCTGGTGGATGGTTTGTCCTCCTAACAATTTACAGTTTCGACATAACCACCACCCCTGGTGATTTAGGATTATGTTTAAGGTTTGATGTAGTAGAATAAACCCATAAGCAGCTTTCCTCTATAACCTATTTTCCAAGAGATGACTCACTCCTCATCTACAACCTTCACTGAGGCTTCTGTGCTTCCCAGGTGGTGATCATGGAAGTGCAGGGGCTGAAGTCTCTGGCTCCGAACAGGATCGTCTACTGCACCATGGAGGTGGAGGGAGGCGAGAAACTCCAGACCGACCAGGCAGAGGCATCCAAGCCAACGTAAGGACCTAAGCATAACATCAGAATTAATGAGATGCCTGTATGCCTGTTATTTAGACTTTATGTCATTGATCAGCCCTTTAAGACACGAATGAGACATCATTAACACAGTTCATCACCATCGCCCACATCCCACTCATTATCGCACATCAGGTAGGTACGTTCAATGTGTAATTCACTCTATATCCACTATGGCAGGTCCCAGCAGTTTGCACGTATCCAAAAATACATTGTTCCCTCACTTCTTGTTCATGCCAGAATGATAACAAGGTCGCGGTAAAGAAAAAAAACACACATCTTTCACTAGCCACATCTGCCTTTAGTCAATATTGGACGGCACAAGATGGAAGAGAAAGCGTCCATGAAACATTCATGCAAATAGGAGCTATTTTAAGGTCCAGATATCTTCCTCTGATCTCCCTAATTCAAGAGCCATTTTATGAAGAGAGTATGAGAGAGATGGAGGAACATGAATGAGAGAAGGGATTAGAGGAGAACATGTCGAGGGTTGTGTGTGTGTGTGTGTGTGTGTGTGTGTGTGTATGGAAAAAACATGTTTGAGATAAATGCATTAATGTGCATACTACTGCAGGTTATTTGCATACGGTAATTGCTTGTATTTGGTGAATGTGCTCAGACTGACATTCTTGCTATTGTATATTTACACTTTACCCCTGGTGAATTATTGATTGAAGGGTTCATAGTGTTCTAATGTTTCCATTAGAATGATTTTCTTTGTAATTGTGTAGTAATTCTTCAGTTGTTTGTTTGTTTTTAGCCACACAGTCGTATATTTTGGAGAAAGAACCGTAAGAGCGCAAGCACTGACACATCCATTTATAGACCTTAGATTGATCCACAAGGTCACCTTCATGGCAGCACAATGCCTCCATCTGACATCCACACAGCTCACCACCAGCTCCACACCATCACTCGGCCGCTTCTCTGCTCTCCACATGCTGGAACTGGCTAAATGTACATTAAATCACAATTAATTATGAATGTCAGAGGTGGTTACAAAAAAAAACAGCTTTCCATGGTTTGAAATTGACACCATGTCCTAAATACCTCACAGAGAGAGAGAGAGGGAGAGAGAGAGAGAGAGAGAGAGAGAGAGAGAGATTCAGCTTGCGTTTATATTGTATCTCTGAGGCGGCACATGGCAGCATGACATGTTGGCAGCCGCCTATAACAGCACGAGGTAACAAAAAGCCTATATACTGTATGTTGTGTAACGTGATTAGAAGGAAAACGTGTTCACCCAGTGTTTTTGTCCCTTAATCCTTCGGGCTTATGAAGGTGGAGCTGGTTTATGAGGTTTGGTCGTTATCAGTGAATGACTCACACAGTTTTTCACGTTCACATGCCCACATGTACATTGAAAACAGTGTTGGTCACTTTAATCTCTCCTCATGCACATACTGGCCTCAAACAGATCTGAGCTTGTAAAAGGTAAAGTTTGTCATTTTTGGAGGAAAAAAAAGCTCATTTGTTTTCTTGCCAGGAGTTTGATGATCAATACCACTCTCAATCCCATTAGATAAATATGTAGCTGGAGCCTGCAGCTGATTAACTAAGATTAGAAAATAGAGATTGGAAACAAGAGGAAACTCTGTCCAAAGTCAACAACTCTCTGAATATCACACAAAGCTATTGTGTTTAATCTGCACAAACACTTATACAACTGACAGTTTCTAGTTTTATGAAGATTATTAGTCATGTCTTCACTCTTGGAACCACCGCAGACTCAAGGAAGTTCATATTCAGTCAAAATTGAAATGGTATTTCAGTAAAAACAAAGTGAAAAATCAAGTGGGTATTTTCTTCGTCTTTTTGGTACCAAATTTCCTCTTCGTGTTTCTGTTCCTCCATCATGGAACATTAAGGAAACACTGTGTTAACACCAAGAGGGACTCGAACTACAAATACAGACTCAGGCTCATGTTAGTGTCTGTTGGACTGAGCATGTTAGTTTTGTCCATGAGCCAAAATCTGAGCCTAGTCTTTTCTGCTTGGAGTCTGTGTTACACCTTGTTTATGTTGGTTGCCTCCACGTATAACTGCATTAAGGTCAGCAGCACCATAGATGCTTCACTGCCTCCTAGTGTGAGCTTCAACATGCTCCATGATGTGGTGTGATACATTAAATAACTGGGATCTGCTTTGCATGTAAAAACCCTTTGGAACAAAAGTCAAACCTTTATTTATTTGTTTATTAGCTCTTCAATCTTTATGTTCTTTTACTTTGAGCTATAATTAAATAGATATCTCTCCCCTCTCGTTTTCTTCAAATGCAATCTTAAAGCATTTTTATTATTATGCCGTTTACACAGCATTTAGAGTCACCTTTTGCATTCGGAAGCTGCTTTGCAAATGAATTGCCTTGCCTTTGCGACATGCCTGTGATAAGGGTTAAATTAGTACAATACTCCTGACAGCAGAAGATAATTTTAGCCAGTCTGCAACACGCTCTCTGTGTTGCAGACCCAGAGAATAATTTTGGCTGATTAGACGGCTGTTTTTGTTGAATAAAAATCTTGCCACGTGCAGGCTTAAAGTTGTCGGGGATATAAATAGCAGGGATGCATTTAGAACAAGCGACAGCGAGGCAGAGGAATAAAGTCTGTGTGGTTTTGTCCTACTTTGAGATGTTTTAGATCCGTGTGACTCTGCAGTATTTCCTCTTTTAGAAATGACTTTAAGCCTGTCCCCCATCGCCTTTCCTCTGGGATAAAAATATATACTGCTGTGCCTGTGTGTGTGAGTGTGAGTCCATGAACAATTAATTGTCTCCCCTCCCCTTCGCTGCAATCCAGTTGCAATCCCCAAAAAGTCAGTTGTCGAGTCAAGACTATTTTTAAATAAAGAACAAAAAAACTGGGATTTTGTCTCTTAGGTTACTGTAATACTTGTAAATTAATGTTTGACCAAAGTGCTGAAGAGGCTTAAAATCCTCAAATAAAAGAAGATACAAATATGTATGTATATTTATATATGTTTGTGTGATTGCTGGAGATGAGGTCACGGTGTAGGGACACGCACGCTGTCATGGAAGCTAACCTCTGGAGTGTTTTGTTGTGTCTTTCAGCTGGGGCACCCAGGGGGACTTCACCACCACACACCCTCTGCCCGGTGTCAAGGTGAAGCTGTTTACAGAGAGCACAGGGGTGCTGGCGCTGGAGGACAAAGAACTGGGCAGGGTAAACCTACTGTCGTAATATTCACTGTTATTACCTACACAGAAATACGCTGATCTGAAGACAGGAAAATCACTTGCTTTAGATGAGGTTCAGTTGAGTATTTTGTCAAAATGTCTGGTGTATTATTACCAGATTGTGAATCAGAAAATAACCTTTTTTTGCAATCATGAAGTCGAGGTTGTCGAAATGAGAAAACTGCTCTCGTCCAACTGAATTTAGATTTTTTCATCTGAGCGTTTTTGCAAGTACAGGAGACGTGTGGCTCCCAGCATGCACTTCTCATTCACACGAACACAAACCAAATACGCTGTATTATTATAAGGGTGATTAAGAAGAGCTTCTTTTCCAATATCTATGGACAGATTTCCAATCTTTAGGTGTCACTGACTCAAATGTAAAGAGCAGAAACATCTCTCGGTTTTCCCCCTGCACTGTCCTGGGGTGTAACTGTGTAAGGACACTGTGATAGATGGTTAATGGAAGGGGGTGTTTGGGGTTTGCGTCCGGGCGCTGCACCTCAGACGTCCCTGTCATGGCAGTGACCTTGGCTGTGACAAGGCTCTTTGATCTCCCACTGCAGCAGCAGCGTTGGCAGGAAGGCAGGCTGCTTTAAAGCTCTTTAACTCCGCACAGAGAGATTAGGCCTCCTCTTCGGGGAGGCAGAGGAAAGTGCCGCTCTGTTTCTCGACACTGACTCACGTTATTCTTTCACTTTTGCAACACAAACACACTTAATCACCAGTCCTGGCAAACACATGCATCGTGTTGCTGAATGTCGCACAGGAAGAGATTAAAGATTTACCTCCTGGATATCTGGATTAATAATCATGAATTTTGACTTCGCTGTCTTTTTTTTTCTTTTCATTTGAGTGCAGGTCGTCCTCCACCCAACTCCTAACAGCCCCAAGCAGTCAGAGCTCCACAAGATGACTGTGACCAAGGCTTGCCCCGACCAAGATCTCCGGATCAAACTGGCCATACGTATGGACAAGCCACAGAACATGAAACACTGCGGGTGAGGCTCCCGCGGCCGTGTTAACTGTGTTGTGACGTTCCCATGTGCTTCTCATTTTCCATGTCTTTCTTATAGAACTCCAGCCCTCTCGACTCCTTGGCCTCATTTCTAGTCACGTAGCATGGAAAAATACTGTGAAGAGCTCTACTCCCCCTGGTGGACACCAGTTTATAGATTTCAAAATACAGATTTTTTTTGTCATTTGAAGTTGGAAAAAAACTCAAAATAATGAGGGCAACATTTATCGAATTCCCATTATGTAACCCCGAAGCAAATTCTCTCATGTCTGAAGCGAAACGCATTTTAATGAACTGTTTCTGTGTGATTGTATTGTTTTATCTCCTTGTGTGTGAACCATGTTTTGACAGGTATCTGTGGGCCTTTGGGAAGAATGTGTGGAAGCGCTGGAAGAAGCGATTCTTTGTTCTAGTGCAGGTGAGATATCTTTGAAATAAACCAGTTTTTAGCCGAAGTGAAGTAGCAGTGACCTTTAAAGTTGGGATCATTGCTGTTTTAAGCCAGTGACATATTTAAAGATTCAATTAAACCAACTGAGTCACAACCTTTAGTGCTTTTTGAGGATAAAAAGAATGTTTGCATTGTCTGAATGTGCGTAGATTGTTTTTTTTTTCCTGGATTACGTAAAAACTACTCAACAGATTTCCATGAAATCTTTTAGAGGGGTGGGTTATGACCCAAGGGAAAAACTTTTGATGCAGATTTGTATCAGGGGGCGGATCCAGAATTTATTTTTCTCACTTTCTTTAAGAAAGTGAAAAATCTGATATATATTTAGGGAACAGATTTCTATGAGTGTGTACAATTTGGTGCAGCTTGATTGAATTTTAGGGGACTGTTGGGCCTTGATGAAGGTATGCACTCTTCTGAGAGCTATTATTTCTCTGATTTAAAATTACTTTAAGCTTTGTCTTTCAGAAACAATATACAATTCAACAGCTTTTTTCTTTCGCTGGTTGAAGTGATGGTTCATAATTTGTTTTACAGGTGAGCCAGTATACATTCGCCATGTGCAGCTACAGAGAGAAAAAGTCAGAGCCACAGGAGCTTCTCCAGCTGGACGGGTATACTGTGGACTACAGTGACCCCCAGCCAGGTGGGACATCACACCCACACATCACACAACTTCAGGTGCATGTACATTATTAAAAAAAAATCATCTACTTGTATTTGGTTATGTCCCTGTCCCAGGCTTGGATGGTGGCCGGGCTTTCTTCAATGCAGTAAAGGAGGGTGACACTGTGATGTTTGCCAGCGATGATGAGCAGGACCGCATCCTGTGGGTCCAGGCCATGTATCGCGCCACTGGCCAGTCCCACAAGCCCGTCCCACCCACTCAGGTCCAGAAACTCAACTCCAAAGGGGGCGCCTCAGCCCAAATGGATGCTCCCATTTCTCAGTTCTGTAAGTAGCCTGGAACACAACATGGCCACCTAAGCAGAAAGCAGTTTCCATCCACCCAAGCAGTGAAAGCTCTAACCCATAAATGTCTCACGCCATGCGCTCCACACTGCAGTCACAAAATGTGCTGGTAGAACTAACACACAAGCACGCGCACACATGCCTTGATCTCTCACAGATCCCTCCAGCATCTGATGGACCCCCACTCATTGTCACCACTCCCACAGTATTTAAAGGTGCAACTCCATGCTCTTCCATCACTGTGTTCACAAGGAGGTAACCAACCCGAGGTAGACCTTATTGTACAGCAGCAGGATATGGCGTGAAAACTTTGCATTAAAAAGCTAAATAGGTCACCAAACATAAGATTTGAACATTCAAGCCTGCTGGGGTTGAATTCAGACCGACAGTGCCAGGGTGTGCTGCTCTCGTCCCGACCGTAGGCCTGTTTTTAATCTAGCTCGTGGCGTCAGAGGGCAGCTCTGCAGGCGGCCGCGGTTCTGAGACCCTTCTCTCAGATTGTTCCGTGCTAACTGAATGACGGCTATAAGCCAGAAGTGTTAACCAACCTGTCACTGTACTTGCACCTCTAAGCAGCCCACAGCTCAGTTAGCAAAGTGAAGGTAAGACTGTCGTGTCAGTAGTGTGGCATCTGTACCAACTTCTCTTGTAACTGTCTCCTGTGTCCCCCCCGTCATTAAGGAAGGGAATACGATATGTTTTTTTGTAAGTTTCGCTACAAATTCAGCCGGCAATGCTTTTCTTTACATAGTCCGTTTATATTCGAATTGTTTTTTTTGGGCGTATTCTGTCAATCGTTCCCTTCTTGTTCTAGAGCAAAAGTTAAAAACTAGCGCGTTTTTGCTCAAAACAACACTAACATAGATGTTCTGACCCTCGGAAGTTAAGGTCACATACCTCCTAGCAATCCACAATAATAGATCCTGCTATTCAGAACAAATCATATTTTTTGTGTGCATTTTTTGGACTCAGATTGAGAATGATTTCTTTTACAACTATTTTTTTTTTTTTCTTAGGGTGGTAGAAAAAAAAAATTGGCATTCAATAGAAATACTTACTAACTAACACCCTAGGTTTACAGTGATGATAATCATAGTTATAATGATAAGTAAATTGTAAAAAGCCCCAAGTCTATGTCACTCTGTGTTAATCATATCATTGTAGTTGGACTATATGAACCACATGAATTGGACCAGTTATTCAGAATCCTATTACATAAATTCTATGTTGTTTCTCCATTGGTTTCTTTGTCCAGTATGTGATCGTTCTTGTGGTTAGTTGACGCCTCTGATGCCAGCTGTTGCCATTCAAAGCCTCCTCACAGTGGCACAGACCTCCTACCCCCCCTCCCTGAAACATTGTGGCACACCACGCGTACATGTTTCACCCCCTGGTGGTCTTGAATGGCACTGGGACCATAACATACACAGCCCTCCTGACTCTGCTGCAGTGGACTGATCGAAAAACAAGAGTTCTATGAAGGTTCTGATTTCATTTCAAGTAGTTTTTTCTACTCCTTGGAGTTGTTTTGTGCACATCACACGCCGTAAGGGTTCCATTAAATGTGAATAAACCCCAGGAAATACAACATATTAAAACAATGTGAGGATATCATACTGATCAATGCCTCTAGAGCTGGCTTTAAGGGTTACTTCAGTGATTATCATAAATGTGGAAGTCAGCTCCATAAAGTCAGTCCCAAACACTACAAATCCTAAACACATGACTTTTGCCCAGTAAAACAGACACCAGACATCTGGGTAGTTGTGCAGACTCTGTTCTAAGTTTGCGTTTTTCAACTCCAACCAAAGTTAGCTGTGATGACATCACTATGACATCACTAGGGTTTTATTTTAAAGACTTGACAAAGCTCCTTCAGACACAGAAGACGTTATACAGTGGATTTCTCGAGGTGCATTTCATCAGTTTGTTAAAAAACCTTTTTAATATCTGCCCAAAGAGAAAAGTTACTTTAATGATAACAGCAAAATACAACAAATTGCAATTGAAACTAAATAAATATTAGTTAAATAAATTTAGTGTTTGACTTCATAGTCCACTGAAGCTTCTGCTTCCATCACAGAAACAAAAAACCGAGACAGATGAAAAGGTCAAATCTGTTTGGATGGAAGAGGAGACATACGTCAAATTCAGACGAGGAACAAACATCCGCTTTGTTCTCCACCATTTAAAGTTTGACACAAGCTTTTTTAAATTTGCCCTCTTCTTCTGAAATATTTTATCGGCACCCTTCTGGAAAGATTACCAACTTCACATAAGAGTAGTGGATGAAAACGCACATTAATTCACAATTTAATAATTTGTGCTACATTTGGATAAAAAAACAGTTTGAGGAGTTTAAACTGACAAGTGGAATGATCTTTGTGTAAAATAAGTGGAGTGCTCCTTTAAAGCGCGGCACGATTTATTGCTATTGATTTATCTATTTGAACTCGACCAGGACCTTCATATTCTCTTTCCTTTTAAAAAAGACAGGCATCTTTTACACATGAAAGCGACTGTTGGGGTTTGACTTCATCATGTAGGTGTATGTGTTTGCCGTTGTCCCTTTTAAAAGTAAGACTTGTGTTTGATCTGCAGTCAGACAGAGGGACAGTACTTAACGTGTAGCTCTCCGACTCCTTAAGTACTTGTCCAAAATCCAGAATAAATAAGCTGCAGTGGAGTGATGAGGATCGTAAAATTCTCTATTCCTCCCTCTGTCTGTCTCCTCTCCTCTTCTCTGTCTCTGTCGCTGTCTCTCTCTCTGTCTCTGTCTCTGTCTCTCTCTCTGTCTCTCTCTCTCTTTCTTATATGCCTCAACATCTGTTGTCAAGTTCACATATCCTCACATATGCTCACACACCACCGCCCACAAACTCTCATGTTGGTATAGGTTGTTGTTTTTCAGTTGTGTTTTCTTCTTCATGCTTTGCCTGTACCCTTCTTGAGTAATGCAGCTGCTAGGTCAGGGTCTTTCGTGATTGCTCTCCTCCAGCCTTGTTGCTAGTCTTTATGTTATTCTGGTTTGTCCCTTCTTACCCTGCTGTCTTCTAGCTGGACTCAAGGGTAAGTGCTTCCCTGTAGCCGGCACAGCTCAGATAATCCCCGCTGATTATCTGACAAATGCAACGTTCTCTCTCTCTCTCTGTCTCTCTCTTCTCTCCCTCTTATCCTTTCTCACGTCTCGCTTCATGTCTTAGATATTAGTTGATAACTTTTTTTGTTTTGTTTTTGACGACCTCTACTTGATGATCAAAGTATAAGCATCCATTCGTGCCAGTATAGGATGCATGTACTTTTTATTCTAAGAACTTATTATTTGACTCAGCTATGGTTAAAGTTGAAAATTAGAGCTGTTACTGCATAATTGCCTTCTCTCTTTTTTTCACATTGGTGATGGGATCCCTCAGAGTAAAGCAACGGGATGATAAAATGTGACCCCATTAGAAAGAGTAAGCAAAGTAAACATCTCCTATGATTTTTAATGATTTAAATTTCATGAGCTGAAAACAAACTGGTGACTCTTTTATTGCGGATGAGATCTAGAAAGAAAATCCGATTGGTTTGTACGCTCAACGATAGAAATGAGGATAAAGTGTGAATGATGACGGCTGTGATGTTAGAATATCTATTGGACGCATGGGTGAAATTTGTCCCGAGGGTTGATCATGCTTTACTGCAGAGGGCTCAATTGCTTTTAGTTCTTCTCCTTTTAACGTTTTCGATGAGAGTTGGCAAATATGTATGCGGAGTATTCTGAATGCCAAAAGACAAGGAGTAGCTAATGCCGCCCCTTCTTACAATAAAATACTCCGGACCCCCCTCTCCCCCTCTCCTCCTCCTCCTCCTCCTCTTACAGTAGATGGGCTTGTAGATAGAGGCTAGACCGGTGTTACACCTCCAGAAAAGGAGAGATCTCATTTTGATTTCTTTTGACTGCCCTTTGTTTGCCTGAATAGGAGAACACCTGTGTCATGTGTCCATATACTTTTGTAACAATTACAGGAGTTTTCATTCATTTCCCCCGCCCCCCCCCATCTCCCAGAGAATGATACAGTTTTGCCTCTGTCAGCTTCATGCTATTTACCCATGTACTTGCACCAAATTGTATTGCTACCCTATTAGATTTCTCCAGTAGTGGTATGCCTGTTAGTGTGCTCTGTAGAGATCATGAATACACTGCAACATATTCAAGTATTGTCAACTTGCAAATGCGTAGAGAAAAAAAAAATAAGGAATGCCAAAAAAAAAAAAGTAAAAGAAAATGCACATTTGAAAATGGGTCTGCAGATGTGCATGACGTTTAAAAGCTCAATGAAAAGTCATGATGTTCTCCAGCATGTGATAATTTAGAAATGTATGCAAAACTACTCGCCTACTCACGTTGGTAATTTGGTCATTTTTACTCATGGTTGAAGTACTAAGTTATTGTAAGTCATGATAATGTTACTGTAGCACTGAGATATTCTGGACTTCAACTCCATTTCCTCATTTAATCCAGCCAAAGGAGATACAGCCCACTCACTGTGTGTCATAGCCCCACACCAGGCACCTTCTGTTCACTCTTTGGATGATTTATCACTATCTTAACACTCCTCCACAACTTCACTTCCTTTGAAACTTGCCCCTCAGCGACTCTTCCTCTTGTGGCCATCACTCTCCAACACTTGTCGGACCACGTGTCCTTGTCCCGTGAAGGGGTCGTCTTACCCACTGAATCTTCTCTCATCCCGTCTCACGTCCAGCACCGGCCCCACCTCTACTGCCATTGACTTATCTTTGTGTTAACTGTCCTCCTCTTTTTACATTATGACTTTTACTGTACCTGTCTTGTCCTTCTCCTTTGAACAACCTCTACTTCCATCATCCACATTTGACTTGTTGTCTCACAGGTTTTCCTCCTCAGATTGGAGTTTAAAAAAAAAAA
Organism: Hippoglossus stenolepis; assembly: GCF_022539355.2. Classification (NCBI taxonomy): domain Eukaryota; kingdom Metazoa; phylum Chordata; class Actinopteri; order Pleuronectiformes; family Pleuronectidae; genus Hippoglossus; species Hippoglossus stenolepis. Next base: position 13,772,792 of record NC_061485.1, read on the forward strand.
GAAGCTCATTTCCTGAAGTGTAACCCTCTGTAGGTTCAAATCCCTGTGAATGTTTAGCGTCAGTATTAATACCCTCTCCCTATTCCCTCTAACCTGGAGGTTGACAGACGTCAATTGTGCTCTATTTGGTACTCTGAACCCCCAAGATCAGGCCTCTATTCCCCACCCTCACCCCCAAATCATCATCATCACTCATGTCAGTGTCTCGTGGACATGACACCTGTCACTCACACACAGGACATGACAGCATCTATTTTGAATCATCCTTGTTGCCATCATCTTTGTCTCTGAAAGCTTTATTGTTTACAGAGCAAGAAATCAAGGTCAGTTTAGATGTCTTCCATTTTCCTTAAGAGAAATACAAAATAAAAAGATTATTCCACCAATGTTTTCATCAACCATATTCAAAGTTTCTTTTTTTACACAATTTGATGCCACCTTTGATCTTCCTTAACTGAGTTTCACATAGAAAGTCTCCTCTTGATGCAGAGAAAGTCAAAAACCAGTGAGATCCAGATTTTCCAGCATCTGTAACTGGAGAGAATCTCTTAATTTTTTTACAACCTAGTTTTTTTATACTGTAGCTATACAGTGTGTTCAGATGAATTACTCTTTTACCATATTTCTGTCTTTTTTACTAGCACACGTCTTTAAAATTTGCCAGGACCTGAGTGACATTCAACAATAGCGAATGGCAGAATCTATTGAATACATTTAGTAGAATGCATTTCATTTTATCCAGCAGCACTTCTTCAAACACGTCTGGGACATGTAAAAATGAACCCTGTAAAACATCAGTGAATGCGACATATTAAGATTTTTGCGTGAACATACAGAAGCAACTGAGATTAGCTTCAGATCGATAGAATATCAGCCACCAATACATCAAATCTCTTTACGCTGTCTGACACAATGCAAGTTGACAATGTAAGCTGTAAGTGTTTATAATTTGCCCTTCGAAGTAGCTGAAAAACAACCCTGGTGTCTCTGTGTTGTGATAAAGATTTGCTGTTTTCCCGGGTCTCACTGATGTCCTCTCCTCTGAATCATGTGCTTTTCCCTGTGCTGTTGGCTGGATAGACGCTGACAGAGCTCAGAAACATGGCATGGATGAGTTTATCTCCGCTAACCCCTGTAGCTTTGACCACGCCTCGCTTTTTGAGATGGTGCAGCGGCTCACGTTGGACCACAGGCTCAACGACACCTTCTGCTGCCTGGTGAGTGTCTCTCTGCCCGTTATAACACACAATACATTTACGGCAGTGGGCTGCTGTTGCTTGGTGATATGCATCAACGTAACCCCCCCGTCTGTGTTTGTGTGGTGCAGGGATGGTTCAGCCCAGGCCAGGTGTTTGTCTTGGATGAGTACTGTGCCAGGAACGGAGTTCGAGGTTGTCACAGACATCTGTGTTACTTGCGTGATCTGCTGGAGAGAGCAGAAAGTGGGGCGATCATCGACCCCACTCTTCTTCACTACAGCTTCGCGTTCTGTGCCTCCCATGTCCACGGGAACAGGTGTGCCCTGATCTCTTCTTTTGAAGTGTCTGTGCTTTGTAAGCGACGTCGCTGAACAGGATCTCAAAACACATTAAAGGAGACATATCATGCTCAAATTCAGGTTGATCATTTTAATATGGCTTATTACTGGAATATGTTAACATGCTGTAATGTTCAGAAAACACTCATATTGCCCATTGCAGCTGCATTTCTCTTTAGCCATCTGTCAGAAAGACTTTGCTCCTGTCTCTTTAAGACAGGGGGGCGTGCATTATGGCAATGCTCATCATAGTCATGTAACATGACATCTTATCTCTATAAACAGATTGTGTGTGTCAATGTGCAGAATCTGTTTGACCAAGCACATTTAAGCAGGCAGTGGCTGCCTGCAGTGAAACCGTGTGGAGAGCAAAAGAGATGGAACACAGAGACCGACGTGCACTGACTTTCCTTTTTTTTTTAAATGTATCTGCATTCAAATACAGTAAAAGCTGTTAATAGAGATCAGCCAAAGTTTCGTGTCACACAATCAAGTGACCTCACTATGAAGCAGAAGTATCGGCCAAACGACCAACATGGAGTTTCAGGAGCATATAAGAAACTTATAACACTGTAGAGGAAAGAGTTGAAACAATTGAAAAAGCATAATATGTCTCCATTAAGATCACACAACATGAAATACCAGCACATGCCATTATATTAAGCGGACTGATATATCTTATACATGATACTGTACTGAGGAGGGGGACGCACTCAATCTCTATAAACAATGGGCGAGAACAGAACAGAGTCGGACTCATCAGAAGCATCCTACACCTTTTTTTACGTCCTTCATCTTAATTAATTTGCCATATTTATGTTCTGATTTATGTTCTGTTGCTTTTATGTTGTTGTTTATTTTTTGCTGTGTTCTGTGTTCCATGTTACGTTGTTAATCAATTGTGTATCTCCACATATTTTCTTGTTTTCTTCCATTTTTTCTTTGTTTTCCTTTCTCTCTGTTCTTGTTGCCATAGTCTCTTACTGTCCATATTATTCATCCTCCCATGCGTCCGTTAAAGTCAGAGAGGGCAGCAATTACTGGGGGCCGCTGGGCTATGAGACCCTCGTTTCCCCAAAGAGCTCCCAAAGCCCAGATCCTCGCACGGCCTCTAAACGAGTACGCATATTCACGTTTAGAAAGACAAAGGATTCCAAAATGCCACTCTTTCAAGGGCCCAAAAGGTGAGAAGCTGTCATTTATTTGTACACGTAACACAAATGGAACTCAAACGACAATTTGCAGTCAGTTCCCGGGGGGATCTGATAAACCGTTAGCCAGTGTGCTTTTACTTTTTTTTTCTTTGATAAGTTAAAACCTCTGTCAGGTTTCAGTGGGCTTAACGTTTGTGGTTGTGAACCTGGCAGGCCGGACGGGCTGACCACAGTGAAAGTGGATGAGAAGGAGCGTTTCGAAGACATCAAGGAGCGGTTGCGTGTGATTTTGGAAAACCAGATTGTACATTTCAGGTAACCAACAAACTGCACATTAGCCCCAAGTCACATAACATTGTGCCCACTGGTGTTTTCTCACTGCTCATTCATTGTCTCTCTGCATCTTCTCGTTTAGATATTTTTTCCCCTTCGGCCGTCCAGAGGGTGCACTGAAGGCCACTTTATCTTTGCTGGAGAGGGTTTGTAACATTGTATGCACAGTGAAAGAACGAGTGTGATGTAATAGACCCCGCTCACACATTCCCTCTTTAGGTCCTGATGAAGGACATCGTGACCCCAGTCCCACCAGAGGAAGTTAAAGGAGTTATCCGCAAGTGTTTGGAGCAGGCTGCTCAGCTCAACTACGAGCGGATTAAAGAATATGCTAAAATTGAAGGTAAACAAAACACACAAGCCCACATCAGATAATGAGTGCAGGAGGGAATTTCTTAATGATGTAATTATTAAAACAACCACAGTGGTCATTAAAGTATGCTCTCACTTTGTTTGGTTTCAGATTGAAGTGTTCAGTCACTGGTTGTGTCTGGAAATAAAACAGGAAAAGACACGTTTTAATATTCTAAACATGTGTCCCTGTATCTACTGCAGTAATATAATAAGATTGTTCTTGTCACTTTGACTTATTCATATATTTCTTTACACGTGGTGAATTTGGTATAATGGTATATTTGTGTCCATGTCCCAGATGATTTGTGGCATCCCAAATTATTTGTGACAGTGTCGGACACTTTTTGTCTCAGTCCAATAACTCTCTCCTTTGTTTCAGGCCTGCTTTAGCTCTGTGCTGTTCTGTAGGTCAAGTTCGCTTTTGTGTAGAGGTGTGTGAGTAAAAATGCATTCAAATCCAAAGCCCTGAAATCTGTTGATGTGCTGATCTCTCATTGTGCCTATTCAAACTGCGTGGTGTCCTGGCCCTCAGTCGCCCGATGATTGGACTGTGAGTTCAGCTTAACTGAATGTCCTGACATCCAGATTCCAGTCGATGCACATCCCCCCCCCTCTCCCATTACCTTACTGTAGCTGTTACCTCTCTGATTCCTCCAGCTGACGCTGCCCGTGCCCCTCAACAACCCCTCCCCACTGCCTCCAAATACCCGCAGCTCTCCTGTCCCCTCTGTCTTCTGTACTTGGTGAAGACCACTATCTTTCACTCCCTGTCCCTCCCTGTCTGCTCTGCTTTTCTCTCCTCGCTCACAGTCGTTGGCTTTGCCACAGTTATCACCTAATTTATTTGACTATGTGATAAGTGGCTTTGAACCAAAGGAATGCTGGGATTGAACACCTACAAACCAGCATCAGACATCTGCATGTGCTTCGAGACATAACAACATGGCCTTTCTTTATTGGCATGGATTTCATATAAAAAAAAAAGTGACAAGACATTATATAATGTCTTATTCTCCCCTGCTGTGTTTTCTTCCTATATATTCATCAAATGCATCAACATGCACTTTGCTTGTAGAAAACTCTGATGTTGTTTATGCCTTGAAAGAAATCCCCCAGGGTGCTAAAGATACTAAGGAATTAAACCTTACTATCTTGCCATTCCATGTGAACTTACTTCCCACTGTCCTCGTGAGGCACCTGGTTCTAAACAAACCGAACATGTGACTTTACCGCAGGGCCTCCTGTCCGGCACAATACCGGTTTCACCTGGACAGCCCTCTTCCCATCAGCCTCTGACCTCTCTCCTACCCACCTCTGACCCCAGCCTCTTGCATGCCCCAATCCTTTTTTATAGGGAAAAAGAGGGAAATGTATGAGCACCCTGTCTTCTGCTTGGCGTCTCAAGTGATGGATTTAACCATCCGTGAGTACCTTCATCATCCTCTCCCCAGCCTCTCGCCTCTCTCCTCCTCCTCCTCCTCCTCCTCCTCCTCCTCCTCCTCCTCCTCCTCCTCCTCTTTCACCTCATCCCCCCACCCTCTGCCTATCCTCTCTTCTTCAGAGATGTTGCTCCTGCCATGCTTGTTTTATCTGTGCCTTTTGTCTGTGAGAGTGAGTGGGGAGCGCACCAGCCGAGAGATCTGAGCAGTACCACACTGAATCAGTCGGGGTCCTTCTTTTAGTACCATCTGTCTGTGATGGACATGAATGAGCAGTCTGGTCTGTTAGCTTCTTTCTTTTGGTTGGATGCCCGTTCCTTTGACTTGAATGCATTTTTACATTGCTTACATTGTTATCTCCTCCAGTCATTTGGTCTGATCATGTCTCAGTGGTGTGCTGTGCTGAACAGGTAGGCTTTTTTTCCACACTGTGACACCAGAGGTAGTGAAGGAGATATTGTACGAGGAGGACAGGGTAGCATATCTGAATGCAACAGCTCCTGTTTGTGTTCTTCTCCCCTTGATTCAAATCAACTCAAGTCACTCAGTGTGTCCTGTCTATGCTCCTGACAGCCGTCCGTGTGTCCTATCTGTTTACAATAGTCTGAGCTTCTGTCTGTTTGTTAACAAGCATCTTATCACAATTTTAATTTCCAATTTTCCCACAGGGTGACGTTTCAGTGTTTCTGTTTTTTATTACATGTTTGTGACGTTGTGTCTGTTGCCTAGAAACCTCAGTCCCTGGAGCTGAAAACGTCCCAGCAGATTCTTTGCGAGGGTCACATGGTGATGAATAACAACTCTGAGCTTTCCCCCCTGTAACAATGACAATAATCCCAGAACCCTGCTAATTCTAAACATCTCCTCTCTATCTCTTCTCTCCCTTTTCTCTCGCTGAAGTTGAGAAAGGTCAAAAGGATCAAAAGGATCCAGGTGAACTCATGTTTAGCTTGTGGTTAAGCCACAGTGCACACATACATGCAAATACACACAGACCCTAAGCCCTCACCCCCTCACACACACATATACTTTATAGATTTACAACATATGCATGTATGCACAGACTTGACCTGTAGCTTATCCTTTCATACAGTTTGTTATACACACTGGTTATACACATTAATATAAGTACTTAAATGTCTTGCTCTGTTTTAAATATCTCTTTTTGGAAGTACATACAGTGGAGATTGTATTACTATATATCATAACAGATCTGGTTTTAGACAGTGGAGTTTTTTTTTTAAAAGTTAATATCCATCGTCAGTGGTTGAGGTTTAATCCAGTATTCACTTTAAATAATAATAATGTGTTTAAGTTGCAAAATAATATATCAAATTGCATTTTTGCATGAAGAATTATAGAGTAATACAATCTCTTACAAAAAGAATACATCTTATGTTTTGTTAAAGGTTAAATCAAATAAGAAAATAAGAAAAGGACATAAGCAACATCCAATATAAACCTCATATACATATAAAGGATTGTACCTTCACATGCGTACAGTATATGCATTTTCTAAATGTCATATATTTCAAATTGATATTTAAAGGGTCAGTTCCACCATAATCCACCATAAACAAACAAATAAACAAACAAAAAAAAATCATTCTCTTGTGGTACAGTCATGTAGATAGTTTTGGTTTTACTGCAACTTTCACCTCATATAAAATGTAACTTAATTGTCCCTGAGGTGAAAGTGGTCTTACAGTTAGCTGAAACATGTCAAATACATAATAAAATGAAAAAAATATATGCAATTAGATAAGCTGAATGAATCAAACAAGCCTAATCTATTTTAGATCAGGTGAATTTAAACATGAAAACATATCCAGATCAATGCAGATAAACTGAAACTATTCACGTGGCTCACGTTTCCACCGGGGAAAAGTGACACAGTTTGTTTAGCTTGTGTTGTGTGTCTTGTAATTTTGGTGAACTGGCCCTTTAATATTCCAAAGTAGACACATTAGATATTGTTTTGTTTTTTATGTTTCAATAGTTTTAAACGTCTTAATGGATTTACTCCAAACTGTTTCTGATTATTATTTCTTCTTTTGCGCTGATGAAGCTGAGCTGTGCTGCCCCTTCTAGACCAAACCCTGATCCATGTCTCTCAGAGCCGTCCCTTCCAGGACATTATGACCACAGGATATATAGTTACTGTAATACAAATCCATGTGATCCATCCATTAGTGTCGATTATATGTCCCTGAAGACAGCGGCTGAAGTATAAGCTTTAGATATCTCAGATTTCAATCCCAATGAAGAACCTTACATGAGAACTGAAGGCCTAACCTAAAGTGGCAAATCAGGTTTTATTTAGCTGTTACATCTAGGACCCAAAAATAGATTCAATTATTGATTTGGCCTGAGTTCAAATATCTGAGGAAACTTAGATAGAAAGAAATAATGGTGAGAACAATCAAATACCCCCAGTCGGACCTGCAGTCTTACGTAAGAGCGCTAATGTTTTATGTAAAGTTATGTATTTATGTCCTTTTGATTTCAGATTTGTGTAGCCATTCGGTTTGATGTTCAGATTATACACATTCATCATTTCCACATAGTCGTGCACTTTGAATATTCCCATTCCATCGACATGTAACTGTCTTAGCGGATCATTCTGTCAGCAGAGGTACAACCAAGTGATCTGGAGCTTTTGCAAGTTATAGAGAAAAATCAGCAGCTAAGTGAAGGAAAATAGGACAAAATCTGAGTCGATGACAGATTTAAAACCATCACACTGTAAAAAGTATTCATTAAAACACATGTAGGTCATTCAATCAATTGATTGGTAACAGATTTATTAACTTAAGGATATTTTGAATAGATATTTTTAAGGGAAGAACAAGTGTAAGCATCTAGTGAACCAAGCACCGCAGGCAGTTTGCTGAAATGAGTAAGACTTGTTTTGATGACTCAAGAAAAACATGTCGGTGTTGTATTTATATAATAAGATTAAATTAATCATAATTATGAAATGGGAATGTCCACACATTTCTTGGAAAATGGCTGTAAATGTCATTTTGTAGATTTTTAAACAAATATTTGCACAAATTTGATCAGTTCTACTCTATTGCAGCACAAGTATTGGATAAATATAGTCAGTAATACTGTATTAGACGTATATTTGGATAAGGTCTTGTTATAGGTTTGATTGAAGTTTCAAACAGAAGTGATGAATTATTTTTACAGTGTGTGTTCAGTGAGGGTTTTTGGACCACAGCATGCGGCAGCTCCTTATACAGATGGCTTATTCAGTACCGCTTCACTATGCATGCTTTCTGATGCTACATCGCTCTTCCATCCCAACGCCACTATTCCTGTGCCTGATACTCCTCCGACATAAATCTGATTATCCTACAAACACATCACTTCTGTTGCTTTATGTCACGCAGCCTAAAATTGCATGTAAATGACGACACGCTTGACTTATTTAGGGGGTTTGGTTTGTGAACATCACAGTGTAAGTGCTGTGTTTGTACTTTTATTAAACGGTCAAATACACAGACAGGGAAACTCTTTAGAATAGTCGTAAAAAAATAAAATCCCCCTGGAATCCTTCTCTTTGCTTGACTAACCACTCATCCCTCACCCTCATCCTTTTGTCTCAGAGAACGTAGGCCGCTTAGTCACGCCTGCCAAAAAGCTGGAGGAAACAATTCGCCTGGCGGAGTTAGTCATAGAGGTCCTCCAGCAGAACCAGGAGCACCATGCGGAGGTGAGTGAGAACCCTCTCCTCCTCTCCTCCTCAAAACACTCTCCCTCTTTACTCTCACTCTTATCTCACTCCGCCCCACAGCAGGGAGTTAGTCGTATTATCAGTCTTCTATAAATAAAGCTGCTTTCATCTATGGGTAACGAAAAAAAAAAAAAAAAACTTTCAGAGATTAATTTAATTTAAGGAAGCTCTAATTGGTGTTCGACAGACCATGGCTACATGGAATCAGAGCGCTATGTTTGAGCAGAGTTTGTAAATTAGACAGGAAATTATATAATGTGTGCAGTTCTTTCCTCTGATCACGGTTCAGAGTTCAACAAGGCGGCATATGGAAATATTTTATTTGAGGTACTCCAGTAAAAAGAGTAGGAAACAGTAAAACAGGCCAGTGCAAGTTACTCGTGGCTTCTGTTTGCTCTTAATGTTGTGTTAAGTTTCCCTTTGGCCACATTTAGAAGAATAAACCTGAACATGAATATACACAACTAAAGTGGCTCTCAGTAGAGCGCGTACCTCCGCCAAGGCCCAACTGTCACCTAAAATTCGAGCTGCACCAAATTTCACACACTTATTAACATGCCTGTTTTTTTCATTAAGATCAATGAATTATTTCCTTCCACCAGGTTTCATGGAAATCCGTTCAGTTGTTTAATGTTGCTTACGAACAAACATACAAACAAACAAACAGGCGTGAAAACATAACATCCTTGGCGGAGGTCATTTCAAGTCAAAGTCCTGCATTCACAATCCCACTTAAAGGTTCAGTGTGTAGAAGTTAGAGACATCTAGTGGTGAAGTTGCATGTTGCAGCTGAACACCCCTCACCTCATCCTCCCCTTCCAAACATGAAAGAGAACCTGTGGTAGCCTTCAGTTGTCATGACAACTGAAGGCTACCACAGGTTCTCAAAAGGTACTTAGTTTGTCCAATTTGGGATACTGTAAACAACATGGCAACCTCCATAGAGAGGACCCACTTCAAATGTAAATATAATAAAGTATTTAAATATAAAGGCCACATTCTACGATAAATTAAATCAGCAATTTGTACAATTTAGATGAAACACACTAGTGAAAACATCATTAGGATTATTTTATATTCACTTTCTGTAAATAGATCCCTTTCCCCTAAATCTTACACACTGGACCTTTAAGAAGAAGTACACAACTATTATGATTTAAATACACTTGAAAGTATCAAAAGTGAAAATACTCCTTCCACAGAAAATTAGTCCTTGTGAGTGATACAGTGAGATTGTGACATAGTTATAGTTAATAAGAGACACATAATAGACACATCTACAACATGCTTTTTTGTGAGATGGGAAATAATTAGTTTCGTCTGTTTTGATGTATATCATAAATTTATACATCTTTACGTAAATCTGAAAAGTAACCAGTAACTAAAGCTGTCAGATCCGTCTAGTGGAGTGAAAAGCAAAATAGTTCCCTATTAAACTAGTAGAGTAGTAGCATGAAGTCCAATAAAGTGTAAATACAAAAAACAAAGTACAGATACCTTAAAAATTGTAATGAAGTACTCCACTCGAGTTACTTCCCACCTCCCTTCTGCATCCTATCTGCTGCTATAAACACTGAGCTGATGATGAACATGTAGTTGTGTAGATCTGAAGGTGATCCAGTGTGATCGTAGAACATGCAGATAAAGCAGATTTATTGTATCTCTCTGAATATGCTTGACAGGCGGCAGTCACAAGTTCTGGAGATCAATCGGTACAGTATTTTTATTTCTTTTTTCCTCTTCAGTCCCCCCATCACGACCCCCCCTGTTTGGCATGTGCGCCACTTTGGCACGACGCACCTTTTCTAGGCTCAGGATGAACTCATAGACAATGCTGCGGTGGGTGGGCTTTCTAGGCGTAGAGCTGAGAAGACTTTTACAGAAAGACAATTTTTTTTAAAAGGCACCGTAGCTTGCACAACATAACTGTGATCATGAAGCATGTTCATCGGGCCATAAAGAGGTTTCCTTTCTCTCCAAGCATGCTGAACCAGTAAATTCCCCAAAGTATGCTCCATGTGAACCTTTGAAGTCTGATCCACCATAAACATTTGTCCCCCCTCCATCCAACAGTTAATTTCACAGTCCGCACTTGTTCAAGCATTACTTTCCCCGGCTTCTCCTCTTCCATCCCTCTCTGCTGTCTATTGTTAGTTTACCAACCCTTTGACGAAATGCCTCAAAAATACATTACTGTTCTGTACATCTTCCTGTGTTCTCACTGTCATATGATTGGTGACTGTCCCAGCAGGGAAAAGAGGTATGTAGTCAAGTTGAATGAGAAAACTTCCCACAATGCACCGTGCATGACCAGTAGATGATGCCACGTCTACTTACTCCCCCCACGTCTACTTACTCCCCTCCACCCTCAGCATCAGTACACCCCCCCTAGGAATTGGTCCCCTGATACAGTTGCATTGTCACAGCAATATAACCTGTTTGGCTGAACACTGGCTGTGCCGCACAGCTCTCAGGGTCCTGAATGTGTCCCGTAACCACTGTCAAAGGTTGGAGGCCGCTCCGCTTGGCGACCTTTGAGCCTCTCCCCCTCCCCACCTGTCAGAAACGTTGACAGCCCCCCTCTCTGATCACTCCTGTCCATAACAAGAGTGTCTCTGCTCTCCTTGAATGTGATGGAGAAGATCTCTGTTTGCTGCCTGTTTGTCGAAAACTAGAACTTTCAAGCCGTTTTGGTTTTTTAAAATATTTTGGAGTGAGCAGGTAAGTAGACAGGTGAGTAAGGGGTTGACGGCCATTGTGGCGGTTAAGCCAGATGAGAAAATACTTGAAAGAAAATTGTAAAAGAAAAGAAAGCATGCAGCATAAGTTGAAAAGATTTAAGCGATAGTTCACCGAAAAATGAAAAGTCACTCATTATCTACTCACCACGATGCCAATGGAGGGGTGGGTGAAGTGTTTGATTCCACTAAACCCTTCTGGAGTCTCAGGGGTAAACAGCGTTGCAGCCAAGGCGACCCCTTCTTCAGACGTAATAAAACAACAGAAAAAACCACAACATGCCTCCATACTGCTCGTGTGGTGTCATCCAAGTGTCCGCAAGCCCCGACATTCATATTCAACTCGAAACAAGGTGATTCAGAACATGTTTTAAGCCTAAAAGTCCACTACCAGAAGTGGAGATGCTAGCGGACGTAGCCACACAACATGTTATCCCCAGAGGAGGATAACACGGAGTAAATGACGCCGTTTCGAGATGAATATTAATGTCGGGGCTTGCTGACACTTGGATGACACCACACGAGCAGTATGGAGGCATTTTGTGGTGGGTTTTTCTGTTGTTTTATTACGTCTGAAGAATCGGTCACAATTGACTTTAATTGTGTTGGATTCGGCTGCAACGCTGTTTACCCCTGAAACTCCAGAAGTGTGTTGTGGACTCAAACACTTCTCCCACCCCTCCATCGGCATAGCGGGGAGCAGATAACGAGTGCATTTCCATTTTCCGGTGAACTATCCCTTTAAGCTTCATTTGCTGAACTTGGCAACGTGCTAGTCTGAATGATAAGCAAATAAGCCGAGACTGCCAGCAAAGCAACTACTGTACTTCTGCTGTCAAAGGGCGAGGAAGTCCTGACGGTGCTGGAAAACGTGCAGCCGAACCTCAGAGGCTCACTTAACTAATTGGAACAGACGCTCTTCCAACACAAGAGATGCTGTGTGCTGCAGTCTCCGGTGTGCCTATAGGCGAAGATGCGCATGAGTCACATTCACATCTCGTGGGCCGTGGGTTTGTCAGCGATGTGAATGGTGGACGCCCCCTCATCTCTTAGCCTGAGAGAGACAAGCATGCAGGGAGCTCCACATCTGCATGAGAAAAGCACCTTCTCCCTTTAAACTGATCGATTCTGTCAGGGATATATAACAAGGCACGAACATGCAACCCTACTGTGTGATTCTCCTGATACACGTATTAACATGGATTTACTACTAATACCCACTTTAAGTCCTAATCAATATAAGCTGTGGATTCAGTGTCAGAGTATGGGATGGGAAACACAGATACTCACACACACACACACACACACACATGCTCAAACACGTGCACATGCAAACAGGTATGATGGTGTGTCCTTTTCTCTCTGTGAAACTATGTTTGAAAGGAAATACCCAACAAAAGACCCCACGTATACAGCATGAAACCATCACTAATCAACAACCCACGTTTATATTTCTTAAAATTAAACAGCAGATTTGGAAGGAGGCATATTTAAAGGAACAGTTTGGAGGTAATAGGCTTATTTTCTTTTCTCTCTTTCTTGCAGAGAGTTAGATGAGGATCATCTCCACATCTGTCAAATAAACAAACAGTTGATTAGCTTATTTTAAGACTTGAAAAATATTTCAGGCCCGTTGGTATTCAAAAAAAAGCAAAACCAGTGAGTGAAAAAACAAACTCGGTAAAAATGATTCCGAAATTATTTTAAATAATAATGAGCTATATAACCTCTGACCTTTGAAAAAAATGGCACATCATGATCAAAGCATCTTTGCTGCACCTCATCTTTCTCATCTTGGAGAATAATTCGCCGTGGAAATTTTGCCACTTGTTTATTTCGTTGTTATTCAAACAATTCCCCCTATTTCCAGTCTGTATGCTCAGATTCAAGCAGCTGGCTCCTGGTTCTAGCTTCATATTTAACAGACTGACATGAGAATAATGTCCATCCTCCAGTCAAACTAGCTTTAAGACCTAACTCTCTGTAAGGAAGTGAATGAGCCCGTTTCCCATGATTTTGAACTATTCCTCAAACATACACAAAGCCGACATGAATCCAATGGTATTTCCTTTTAAGACCAACACGCTCCAGTTGTGTCTGTTAGTTCCTCCTTCCTTCCTTTCCTCCTTGCGTCTCCTTATCTCCTAACATCTCCTCGTTCACCTGCTCCCTCTCCCTCCTGCTGTGTCTCTAGGCGTTTGCGTGGTGGACGGACCTCATGGTGGAGCATGCAGAAAACTTCCTGGCCCTCTACGCCATCGACATGGACGCCGCACTTGAGATTCAATCACCCGAGAGCTGGGACAGCTTCCCTCTCTTCCAGCTGCTCAACGACTTCCTCCGGGCAGACTGTAAGCTCCTGCACCTGCCTCGCATTTATTTTATTACTCCCCTCAGGTGTTTATGTGCTTAAACTTATGCACTCACATGTATTTTTATCACTCCTTTTCCCTTTTTTTCTCACAGATCATCTGTGCAATGGAAAGTTCCACAAGCACCTTCAGGATCTGTATGCTCCTCTGGTGGTTAGATATGTGGATCTGATGGAGTCCTCCATCGCACAGTCAATTCACAAGGGCTTTGAGCGAGAGTCCTGGGAGCCTGTAAAGTAAGGAGCCTCCGCCTTCATAGCCAGGCTGTAGGATGGTTGGAGATGCGGGTCTTTTATATTTAGATGACAGACTGACGACGTGGAGGCTGAGAAATCTGTGCGAGCAGCTTTAATTATCGCCCGGGCTTCCTGTAGGTTCACTGCTAAAGAACGAGCCAAGAGTGGGCTGAATAACCTGCTTTTTTCTGCGAGGGAAATGGGTTATTTATTCTCTAAATAGTCTTTGACTAATGTGTGTGTCTCACCAATCTCTCTCCGACACATTGGGGTCAGGGCAACATCTAATGTTTCTGTTTTGTTTTGTGAACTAACCTTCATAATGTGTGCTTTGACTTGTTGCCAGAAACTAAAGGCCTCCAGTCTGTTCTGTTGCTGTTATTTCTTTCTTGTGGCTTCCACACTTATGCTTTTACATTTGTTTGTATTGCTAAATTCAAAAACCCAAAATATATATATAAATACGATTTCTGAATGTAAACAATAATGAAATTTGTTTTGATTTGCATTTATTCTTGTCAGTATTACATCGCTTCTCCCTTTCACTGCAGTTAAAACAGTATATGTGTGCATCCTGAGTCCAGCCCTCTTTACTCTGCAGGTCTTATGACGTGTGTCTTTTGATAAGTACTGTTTGGTCTCGTTTTTTTTACGTGTGCTACTGTACATTACTGTCTTCACCTGATTTTGAAACTTTATGTTACTGTTATGATGAGTGTTACATGGCTTTTTCTGCAGCTCCCACTCCACTGTTATGGACACCTTTTTTCTTTCTGTCTGTCTCTTCTGCAGGAGTTTAACAAGTAATCTGCCCAATGTGAATCTACCAAATGTGAACCTCCAAATTCCCAAAGTACCAAATCTGCCCGTGCCAGTAGCAGGACTATCAGTTAACCTTCCACAAATGCCTAGCTTTTCTACCCCGTCATGGATGGCTGCTATATATGACTCTGAGTGTGTATTCAACTAGTTCACTATAGAAATGTTAAGCAAGCAGAGGCTGCCTTGGTATGAAGATGCCTGCAGATTAAAAAAAAAAAATTCCGAAGAAGATGCATCACATTTTATTCCGTGTGGCTGCATCTGATAAAGTAAATATAACAAACCACAAAAAAAGAAAAACAATGAAGCGTATTTAGCACGCTTCGTCTCATGAGGGAATCCTGTTCATGTTCATGCCAAGGGCGCTCTGAGGTGTTAGAGTAGATGGGGTTCTGCTTTCTGAAATGAGAGGCTGAAACACTCATTTGTCTTAGCGTGCATGCTGTTGGGCTGAGGTGTGGAGATACAGGCCAAAACTCAAATCTGAATATCTTACTCCGAGGCTATTTGGGCCTTTACTGCACAGAGAGAGAGAAAAATCACCCCAAAAAATTTAAATAAAAAAACAGACAGTATGTCCCCCATTTGAAAATTTGCAAGTCAAAATCCCCGTTCTCAAATGTGTGTATCTCCTCTGAGTTGTTGTCCACAGACATTTGCTTTAGTGATTTTTAGTGTGCTGTAGATTGCACATGGCTGTAGGCTCATTCCTGACCTTGACCACCTGCTTGTAGTGTGATTGGGAGAGCAGAGCGTGAGCTGGACTGAAGACGATACCACGAAGAGGCCCGGCCGGCGGCTTTCAGACCCTGCGCCTCTCCGTTGTATCGCCCTCCCTCCCCAGCGTCTCTCCTGCGGCACTTCCCCAATCACATCTACGCAGGGTGCCCCCCCCCCAAAAAAAGGGTCTGCATGGTTTGTTTGGTAAATCTTCCAGGAGCCCCACCAGCCCCGGGACATGGACGTTGAGAGAGGGCCTGTGATGAGGGAAAAGTAATTTGGAGATTTTTAAATTTTTGTGGAACCAGACACGAAACCATTAAAAGATTTTTTTTTTACACGCCCTCCCTCACGTCTCCATTCCCTTTCTCCTTTGTCTTGACACAGTGTGATTAGCTGCTGTTTCTGCAGTGACTTTACCTGCATGTGGCCACTTCACAACCCAGTCAATAACCATGCTATGCAGCATGGTTATTGATTCGTGACAGTAAACCCTGTCCGCTCCCTTTCACCCATACGCTGTCCAGAAACGTTTGAGCGGACCTGTCAGTGTATGGTCGGAGTGGACCTGAACTGTGTCCAGGTGCAGAGGAACAGCATCCTCCTTTGCACCTGCCACAACATACCTCCACCCTCTTTCCCACCTTCTGACCCCCTCTCTCTCCAGCGGCGTGACCTTTTTCATCTGACCTGTGTGTGTGTGTGTGTGTGTTTGTGTGTGTGTCGTGGTCGCTGGCAGTAACGGCTCTGGGACATCGGAGGATCTCTTCTGGAAGCTGGACGCCCTCCAGACCTTCATCAGGGACCTGCACTGGCCCGAGGAGGAGTTTGCCAAACACCTCGAGAGTCGCATCCAGCTCATGTCAAGCAACATGATCGAGAACTGCGTCAAGCGGTGCGTTTGTGTGTTTCCTGTGCATGAGCGGAGGAGTGACTGACACGAGCAGAAATACTTTGAGGCAGCAAATGTGGAGAATGGACACTTAGCTGCATTTTTTATAATAAAGCCAGCACGTATAAATATTTCACTTTGCATTGCAGCACCCGGATGGCATTTGAGTCCAAGCTGACAAAGAGCAGCAAGTCCACAGATTTCCGCATTTCTCCGACATTATGCACCATGTTCAACGTGATGGTGGACGCCAAGGACCAATCAGCTAAATTGTGCGCTATGGAGATGGGCCAAGAGGTAAAAGCTTCACCTGGGACAGTGAGCACATTACGTTAAATAATGTATTTTATTTGTTTCATGTTCAATAGTGCTTTTTGTTTCTTTTTTTTAAAATACATTTTCTTTAGAAACAGTACCACTCCCAGATAGATGAGCTGATTGAGGAAAGTGTGAAGGACATGATCCAGTTCCTGGTTGCAAAGGTACATCAGCTGTGGACAAAGTTTTTTACTACGTCAGAGGATCAGAAGTTTTTGTAACTGTGTGTGATTCCCGTTCGTTGCTTTGTTTCTCAGTTTGTGGCCATTCTGGATGGTGTGCTGGCTAAGATTTCCAGATACGATGAAGGCACTCTCTTCTCCTCGTTCCTCTCTTTCACGGTGAGATGGAGCTTCTCTCTCTTCAATCCCTCAGAACCTTATTGTCCTTGAACCATTTGATAATTTAGAATACTTTCTTGTGATTTCAGGTGAAAGCTGCCTCAAAATATGTGGATGTACCCGTAAGTCTCACAACATCCTCTCTCTTCTGCGAGCTTGTGTGTGTGTGTGTGTGTGTGTGTGTATATTTAATACTTGGGTTGAGAGTTGAACAAAACCCTGTGAACTTGAATGAACCTTTCTGTTTCTCTCTTCTTTGTCATACAGAAACCTGGCATGGATGTGGCCGACGGCTACGTGACCTTTGTTCGCCACTCTCAGGACATACTCCGTGATAAGGTCAATGAGGAGGTGTATATAGAAAGGTTATTTGATGTAAGTAAGATGCCGTCTCCTCCTCACAAGAAGGGAGGGGCCTTACAAAATGTGTCAAAACAACAGGGCAGATGGGGGATAAGTTCCATTTTGAGACCAGGAAATGTGTTTCAGCCTAAGAGGCTTTTTCTGACCCTCTCCTCCTCTCGACTTCTCTCTTTCTCTCTGTCTCTCTCCTCTCTGTACCTCAGCTGCTGCCCCCTGGTGTGCATTGCCACAGTGCTTTTGGGCCTTTGTGTATTAAACAAAAGGAAACTTTTATTTACAAAGAGTCCATAAAAGCATCCTCAAAACAGGATTATCTGAAGCAGTGCTCTCTGGAAATAACGTGTCAGCACACTGACTCGTATCTGTAGCTAACCACTGTGCTGTATGCTGCCAGATACTTTCCACGTAAAGCATGTCAGCCTCCGGAAGACTTGACACTCAGCACTCCTGGTCCAGTCCACAGGGGGGGGGGCACCCATGCAGTTTTTTTTACGTGAACTGAAAACGCTGGGTGTAAGACGCACTGCTGGATGGACCCGAGGGACATCATGATGTCAAACTCAGGGGCTGACATGGTCCGTTAGAGCTGCGGTTCCCAACCTGGAGGTCGAGACCCCACTGAAATACATCGGAGAGGATATTCTGAGCCAGTTGAAGTTCAGCAAAATCTCCCACGTCGTAGTTTCATCTTAAACTTTGTGTAGCTGCACGATCTGAACTCACCTGACAACTTAACAAGAGTGAAATGTCCACAACAGACAGAAAGAAGAAAGTAAACTAGCTCAGGTACAATGCACAAGATTTGTTCGTACGTCATTAATCAACTAGTAATAAGACGGTGATAAATCATTTGCTCTATAAAACATCTCAATACTAAATTCATTAAAGTTGAAAAAGACTGGAACTGAAA
Organism: Hippoglossus stenolepis; assembly: GCF_022539355.2. NCBI lineage: Eukaryota > Metazoa > Chordata > Actinopteri > Pleuronectiformes > Pleuronectidae > Hippoglossus > Hippoglossus stenolepis. The sequence goes on from NC_061485.1 coordinate 13,791,063, forward strand.
ACTACTCATTAGTAAAGAGTGATTATGACTAATAGGCTGATAATTGTCATCATGGTGTCTTCTATTCTCTAACATAAACATGCTCATAAATAACTGCACCAACGAAAACCCTCTTCCATCTTTTTTACTTTTTTTTCCCAGTCAACCAGTAAAAATTTACAACCAAATCTGACAAAACAAGAAGAAACTGGTGGAACTTTCCCCATCTCAGGTGAAGGCAGCATAAAACTTTAACAGTCAATACTGAGCGATCGTGTCTGTGTCGTCAGGGGATGTTTAAAAAAGTACCTCCCACCAATCCTCAGTTACTCTGAGTGCAATCTCAACTTTACTTTGGAATTTCACTACAATGCAAATCCTAATAACTATGATCAATCTAAGCTTCACGTGCACATAACCATAGCTGGTGCAACGATCTGTAGGTCGATAGAAGGTCAGAATCCGAAAAGGTTGGGAACCAGCGCGTCAGAGGGCGAAGAGAGCACTGACTTACAAAAACATAATCCTACCGGGATACATTGGCAGTGATGTGTCCTCCATGTGTGATTTGAACAACACATAATGCTGTGATGTGTGTGCTTCATGTCATTTAGAAAACTATTTGTACAGACCTGTGTCTCTGCAGGTGTGTGTCGCGGCTTTGTGTGTTTGAAAGATTTCCCCGGTTCTGTGCGGCAGTGACGTTAAGTCTTTGTGTCTGAGAGACGCTCCCACGTCTCCCTCTGGTTCACTCTGTTCGTGTCGCTGTAGGAGAGTCTCCTGCCGGATAAATGTGTTTTTTGTTGTTGTTGTTTGGGAGTGAGGAGTGATGCTGTTGTGAAGTGGGTCTGCTTTTGTCTTTGAGGTCCACACCGGCTCCCCCGTGTCGTCACTTGTTCTATAGTGTGGACTTGTTCCCCCTCCCGTGTCCTCTGTGTGGCCCCGAAGTTCACAGAAATCCTGCCCCAGCACTGTCATGTTAAATTTATAAAACTCCTGCAGCTGTGAATGTTTCGGTTTTGGCATTTTAAATTATCCTTTAGCTCGACGATGTCAATGTTTTTCTCTTCCATTTGCACGCTCATCCATCCATACGCCCATTTGCTCGCATGTGGAAAATGTTCCTCGATGTTGCACAGGCTCTACTTTATCTCTCTTTCTTTCACTAATTTGTTTCAATCCTTTTTGAGCTCCTCTTTTCTGATTAACACCATTCCTGCTGCCTCCTCTCTTCAAAACAAAAAGTGGCACTTATCTCTAGTGTTGCGTTGCGTTGTTTTATCACATTATGTTGGTTGGCATGATTTTAGAGTCAAATAAACTTCCTGTGTACATCTTCTAGCATGACCCTCCTCCTCAGAGCTCTGCCTCATTTGCACATAGCGCAGTCTTCCTCTAGCACGTACTCTGCCACCCACCCACCCACCTGCGAGGTCTGCATGCACTGCACGCTCAACTCGACTGTGAAGTGGACAGGCATCTGCATATCCAGGCCTCACGCTCAAACCTCTCAACCATTCACCCAATCAGTCGTGGTCCAGATAAACTGAAAAAAACCCAAACCACAACGATGACAAAACAAACCCTCACACTTCCAATCCGGGCCCCTTTAACCTTCTTGCGTTCCTGCCTACTCACATGTTTAAAGTTGAATTCTTCTCTTGGTACTGGAGGTATGACAACAGTTTTTCTATCAGACCTGGGTGCTCTTCTCTTGGAACTTTAAAACTCGCCGAGTCTGGGAAACCGCCCCAAAAAGGGAAGGAGAGAAACGGTACAAGATAAAAGCACCTGCGCTCCCCGCCTGCTGACCATTTGCTCTCTTTCATTCTATTTTTCTTTTTTCTAATGAGCTTGTCTCGAAACTATAATTTCAATTCCTCCATAATAGTTTTTTAATCTCCAGTGTAGTTTTTTTCTTTTTCAAATGCAAACCGGAATGTCTACTAAAGACGTACAAATAAAGGCTGAATAATTGGCTTCAGTAACTGATGGGCCTATGCAGCTTTCACTAAATATTAAAAACATTTGTTAAACTGATTCAAGGGTCGATTACAGCTCAAGACAGATCATTGCGTTGTGGCTTTTTTTTTATTTTAATCATTTTCTCCAGTCGCTGTAGAATCACTGCTCGGAGTGAAATTCTCTAAATAATGTTCAGCCCTTCAGAGCACTGTGTGTGTGTGTGTGTGTGTGTGTGTGTGTGGTCCAAATTGAACAGTATTTTACATAAAGTAAACATAACGTAATGTAAACTTCTCAGTGGGTAGGCAAATTAATCATTATTAGTACATAAGCCTCTGTTTAAAACATTTATATTAATATCGGTTCGATCAAAAGTAAAAATATAATCATTCAAAAGGTCACCATGTAGCCGATAAACGAGTCAGTGAACAGCATAAATGACCAGGATCAGGTCCAGCAGGTTCAGGAGTAATGCTCAACTGTGGATCAGTTTTTTAAAAAACTCATTAAAAAGCAGCTCTTCTGGTTCATGAACCCGAGGATTATGGGTAATATCCACTGCTCAGTTGTGTGTCAGTCCAGTGAGTGGGACGACATAGTTACAGCACAACACACCATTTCACTGAGTGCAACAGAATGAATCATCCGGTGTGGCTGCAGAGGGCGCTGTTGCTCAGTAAAAGTTCCACAGCGCTGCTTTCACTATTAAGACGTTTTTTTCAGGGGCTTTAAAATGATTTTGTTTATTCAGTCTAAGGTTATGAAAAAAATGTTGATAGAAGCAAACTTTACGACTTTCAATTGTTTGTTTTGTAGCTGATGAGATTTATTTTGAACGTGACTCAATTCTCACGTCACTAGAGGCTGTTTACTTGGATTGAAGCTGATTCTGACTCATGAAATGTTCCATCAAGTGTGAGAGAGACTCAAAATTAATCCTCATTAATTGTGCACATGGGTGAAATGAAATGTGAAACCCTTTCAAGAGGTTTTTATTGAAGGGATGCTGGAACACACACGGGGTGTCTTAGTTGTCCGTGTGTGTCTTTCAGGGTAGTGTGATGTCAACAGGTCTTGAGTATGTGTGCGAGTGTGTGTTTTGCTGGAGAGCGTTATGCTTTTGTGTTTCAGCAATGGTACACTGCCACCATGAACCTGCTGGGGACCTGGCTCACTGAACGCATGGATCAGCAGCTCCACGTCTACCAGCTCAAGATCCTCATCAGGATCACAAAGGTGACGCAGGGAAACCCCGACGGGAAGACAAAAAACACCCACAAGTCATTGTGTCCACGCTGACGTGTCTCTCTCTGTCCCACTGCAGAAAAAGTACAGGGACTTCCGCCTGCAGGGCGTCCTCGACTCCACCCTGAACAGTAAGATGTACGACACCGTGCGCAACCGGCTGACCTTGGAGGAGGCCACTGCCTCAGTGAGGGAAGGAGGCATGCAGGGCATCTCCATGAAGGACAGCGACGAGGAGGAGCAGAGGCGAGGCTCTGAGCCTGTGCACTGACACCCCCTCCCTCCCTTTAACACTTTTGACTTTAGCCTGGTTACCGATGCATGTACCAACTCAGATAGCCACTCTAGGACCTCTTTGTCAGCTCGAAATGCCTATGAAGGAACTATTAACTATAAAAATAGTACTTATACTGAGGAAAATAAAAATAAAAATGTTAAAAAATAACCATGATTGGCAGTTTAGCTGTGTCATGATAAAGATAGCACCTATCTTTGTTTCATTCATTTCTAAATTCATTTCTATGTGTTACTAAGCAATATGGAGAACCATTTGTTTGAACAATGTTGAGTGAGATTAATAGGTGTGTCCCTGTCCAATGCAAACCTATATGGCGCTTCTTTGTCGTATTCTACATTCATTAATGGTACATTGTCGTGATGATGAGTGTGTGGACCCTTTTCTTTGTCTTGTCTGTTTTTAAGTGAATGCCAACTGCTTCAAACGGAAAATAAACCTCTGTATTTGTTTACGGCTGTCAACAGATGAACTGTCGTCTACTCACTGTTATTAACATCAGCAGTAAGTCGAGACCTGCGTTTTTACCATGTGTCAATGCTATGTGATCTCATCTCAGTAACCAATTAGACACGGTTCAACAAGTGGGTATTCTAGAGATGCAATATTCTCATAGCTCCATTTTGATAACTTGGGAGATTCTATTTTTATTTCAACATTAAAAGGCCTTGAAATAGGTTCTATTTTAATTGAGTTGCACTTTTACAGAGAAAAGAGCAAAAATAATTTTTTTTATTGAAAAAAAAAAAAAAAGGTTGGTCTGTCTTTGTTCTGTAATTGTGTAGAATGAGATGTCTGGCATTTGTTTGGGTCTCAATGTTGTTTTGTATATATTATATAAATATATATATAAATATAAAAATGCTGTACATTGCATTCTGAGCCATCGCTGCATGCCTGTGGGTTCCCACCCTCCCCAAACGCTTTCTGTTTTCTGTGTGAATTAGCTGGTGGATTCATTCTTGCTTTTGCCTTATGAAAGCCAACAGTTGTAATATGCAAGAGCTGTGGCCTCGAAATAAAAAATATTGTACATGTGCATCCTCTGTCATGTTTACGCTGAAATCTACATACAATTAATATATAGTATATACAATCTGTTTGGCAGAGGTAGAAAATCACCAAGTACAATTATTTAAAGGTTCAGGGTGTAAGATTTAGGTCAAATTGAATATAGAATACAAATGTGTATGACCATCTAAATTGTACATATTGTTTTCTTTACCTTTGGCCCTTTATATATAAATACTTTATATTTACATCACGAGCGGGTCCTCTCTACGGAGGCCACCATGTTTTTTAGACTAGTCCAGACTGGAGAAACTAAACATCTTTGAGTGTTTATGACAACCGAAGGCTTCCACAGGTTCTCTTCATGTTTCGAAGAGGAGGGTGAGGTGAGGGGCATTCAGCTGCAACGTGCAACCTCCCCACTAGATGTCACTAAATTCTAAACATTGAACCTTTAAGCGTTGTACTTCAACTAGATCCTCTCAGTCAAATTTGAACACAGATATGATTCCATTAGATCCAATGGTGTTTGCAAACACCTTATTATCCTCTCTAAAAAAAATCATGGGAATACAAGAATACAATAACAATGGGAATGGTCATGTTTTTAAGTTTGCTCTGGCATCAGAATGATCCAGTGATATTTGTCACGAGACACATGGACATGTTGCCAGCATGAATGCATAAGAGATAATTCGGCATCGGTTTTAATGGCGTCAGCTTTCTGAAAATATAAACATATACAGGCTCAAGTTGTGTCCCACAGCTACACAATACACAGCAGTTTGAATTGTTACTTTCACGTTAATGCATCAATATTAATAATCCAATGAGCCATTCTGCATAAAAAAAAAAAGAAAAAGTACTTTTACACATTTTTTTTTGCTGATACTTATACACAGGACTTTAACTTTTAATTTTTCTAATCAGTGATCTGAATAATTGTTTGGTGACAGACTGACAGCAGGGGGCGACCAGGATGAACCAGTTTGTTTGGAGAAACCCATCCATTAGTGGTTACATGTGGTATTAAGATGCTGTGCACCCAAACCCAGACTTTATTTTGTGTATAGCAATACAGTTGAGCTATTAAATAACACTATGACACCATAATATGGTATATAACAGTATCATAGGGATATAAGGCCATGATACTATTATATAAACAAGATAAGATGGACAAAACCAGTTGATCATTTATTCAAGTCACAAGTCAGACTTCACCACCACTCTGGTTGAAACCCACTGAGGATAAACATCCTGCACCACTGAGCAAATATCATGAAACTGTGGTCTCAACACCAGCATGGACGTCTCAGAGGAGCAGGTACGTTGTAGTGGATATTTAATTAAAGTACAATCTGTCACAGGGGCCACGACTCAAATCAAATATTTGTATGAAAATACATGTCTGTCTATGATCACAAAAGTTAGATATAAGTCAGTCATTTGTTCTTAAAGCAACAAAGCACTCAACGTGTTTTCAACGTGTAGAAATATTGAACAGAGGACGCTGGCGTTCGTACAAGAGAAAAGAAGAGTTGCTGAAAAGAAGTTGTGTTGCAGAGCTGAGCGATCGGGAATCGGGATTTTTCTCCAAATGTTGGAGAGTCTTTGTTCTCAGCAACGAACAGAAAAAATTAAATATTTAAATCGTAAATCAGGGTTAAAACGGGGCTTGGAATTAAAAACAACAAAATATTGCTGAGACAGAATATTAGGCCAAAATAAAAAACATTTTTCACTCTGGATTTAAATCTTCTAGTCTGAAGTGAGGTGTGAGGAAAGCATCATGTTCTCTGATGAAGTGAGTCCCCAAAGGCTCGAAACAGAAACATGTTTAAATTCACACCTCTGACAGCTCTGTAATTCTCTTGCTGTGAAATTTAAACATTTGGATTTTAAATTCTACGGATTAAATAAATCTCAGGACAAAACCACTTGCATGTTGCAAACTGGAACCACGTCTTTGGTTACAAATAAAGCATCAAGCCACCAAAACAAAAGCTACACTACCTCAAAACAACCACAACACCCCGAACATTTAGACTTTCTCATGTTTTGTTCATATGTGAGTCACAGTGGACGTACTGAGCATTTTTTTTTCTTTTTTCAGGCCAGTCAAAAAGAAAAGTGAAAACAAATTTTAGAGCAAAAAAAAACGATTTGAAGTCCAGAAGCTATTCAGTCAATTTCCTGGTAAAATTATTATTATAAATATTCCAACACATCAGTGACAAGCTACTAAAGAGCATCAATACTTAAAATGATTTCCAAGGCACAGAAGTTCCCTAAATCCATCGAAAAGAGAGTAGCACAGCTTGAAATGTGAAGAGGGACATCCTCAAAATCAAAAGGCTTCTGAAGGTAGAGAGTGAAACAAACAAATCCTTCTGTAATGTCAGAGGAGCAAGTTGGAAAAACTATGCAGGAGTGTTTTCAACTGAGGTCTATCCATCATCTATACCCCTTGACCTTTAAGGGTCACAGGAGCCAATCCCAGCTGACATTGGCCGAGAATCTAATTGCAACCTAATCTGCATGTCTTAAGACAGTGGAAGGATGACAGAGTATTCGGAGAAAACCCACAGATACAGGTAGAACATCCAAACTCCCCTACCGTCAGATTCTAATTCAGAACCACTGTGCCCCCCATGTCCTGAGGTGACAAAATAAAGCCCAGAACTCAGTCCAGTCCAGAAATAACAGCAGGACTTAAACTCCAATGATAAGTTTGACAGAAGAATTAGAAAGAAATGCTGCGTCCACTTGTGTGCAGCTGAAACCTATCGATACAGATTCAAGACTAATTTGGGCATAAAGTTCCTGTATTCATTGTTACTACAAAGTGCACAACACTTGCACAATTAATTTCACACTTGATGCATTTGTGGACTTTTGTTTTCACTTTGATTGACATTTCCTTTGCTGTTAAATCATCTTAAAAAAAGTCCCATTCACATCCACTGTGATTTAATGTCACAAAAGAAAACATGAAAACCTGTGTGGGGTGTTTACTTTCTGCAGGCGTTGCATTGTGTTACAAAGAAACTTATTCCACGTGTTATAACTGTTGAGCTTTGACAGTCGAGGTTAGAGAAGCTTGAAAATACTGGAAAATTAAAAATAGGTGGAGTTGTGTAGGTCATTCATGATCAGCTACAGAATCTCCAAAATAAAATAAGAATCTACACAAAAGACCAGTGGACAAATAGTGAAAGAAAAACATTGGCTGGCTATTAAGGATATAATATATATGTATATATATTACAAAACAAACATAACAATATAAATCCCTCTAAAAAGCAATAAATGTTCACATTACATGTTGTAACACACTGGAACAAAATAAGCCAAAAGTACATTACACAAAACAGCAGTGAGATATTTGGACAATTTGTGAATATCAGGCAGGTCAGAGTCTCTTCACGCGTGTGGAATGGAGCCTCAAAACAGTTTGATCGAGGTGACAAAGTGACAATGCATGCTGGGCCACGTCGTGATGCCATGTTTCGTTTTGAGACATTATCGGAAGTGGATCGCCTTCAACTCATCCCGGTCTCTACGCTCCATGTTCGTCTCTCGGCGGTCCGCAGAGCCCAGTTTAGTCTTGTAGCCAGAAATTGAAGTCGCTGGATTTGGGCAGTAACACTGATAGTTTAGTGCAAACCGGACAGAGCTGCTTTTTCCTCACGTCAACTTAAAAACAGGTGCAAACGCTCAGCAGGATAACATTTAAAGACAAGAAATAAAGGACAAAAACATAAATATCAAAAAACCTTTATCAGTATAAAAAGTAATAAGGTTATTCATTTAATCAATAGTCTGGCAAAAAAGGCCTCAGAAAAGTTCGCAGATTTTTTACAAATTAAGTGCCCATGAGAATGTCCTCAGACGAGCGACTCCATGCTCTCCGCGGGGTCCGACTCGTCCGCCATCGCCACCACTCCATTAGTGTCCATGTGCAGGGGGCTCAGGCCACACTCTCTGTTCCCTATCAGGCTGAGCATGGCTTTGTAAAGGTACTGGTACTCCTCCTGTGCACACAAACACACAACAGGCATCAACACAACACATCACATCCAGTGTCAAACTGTGCAGCTGTGAAATACTTAATCAATGTTTTTGATAACACTGAATCTGACGTGTAAAGGGACATTTGTAATACAAAAACCCAAAAGTGGGGAAAATAACAAGCTTTTGCTCACTGATCTGGTCTTTTGGTGACATACTTACTATATGGCTCAATTATAGAACTAGAAAATTAAGTGAATGCTGTTTATTTAAATTACTTATATTGTTAATGTTAGCTTGTTTTCATTTGAGCTGCTTTCTAGTGGCTGAAAGTTAATAAATGCCACTGTATTTCTTTTTTCAGATTTAAAAAGGACAATGTATTTTATTTCTGGCCACTGGGGGCAGCAGAACAAGCTTCAAACATGGTACTCATATGAGAATTCAGAAAAACAGCTGCCTGCTATGGCCATTAAAAAAAATCCTGAAAACACACTGACTTGAGAGGAACTGTACATTTATAATCTGCGAGCAAACTCTTTAACAGTACCTGTATTCAATGTTACTTTTTTTCAATGTTTGTGCTTCACATAAACTCAGACTCACTATATCAGTGAAGACTCCCGGCCTCATGAGATTGATCATCTTCGCCACCTGATAGACATCCACAACGCCCTCGTTCTCCAGCTGCTGGGACAGCGTGGTGAGGGCGCAGAGCATCCCTGCCGACACGGCTCCACACCTGAATACACATTATTACAATGAGTTCTCTAGGATGCATATCGGTCTCAAAGTGTGCTCCCGTTAATGAGTATAACACATCCTATCAACTCCATCACTTCAGATGTGTAGAGCTATCTGCATGTGTGCGGTTCCCATCATCACCTAAATAAATACAGACTGAAGTTATTAACACATGCACAGTTTTTTTGCAACCAACAAGTAAGATAAAATACACTGCAATAATTAAATAACATTAGATAAAATGTGTGATGTGATGTTAGCATCTGGTGTAAACTGGCGAGGAGAAAGTTTGGCCTGTTAGTTATTCTGTTACAACTTTACATGGAGTCCCAACTGTCTGAGAAAAGTATGTTCCACTGTCGGGACCTTCAGTGAAGTAAGTATTCAACTCAGTGATGTTTTCACTAAGAGCTGCTGAGGCCTGAGGGAGAGACGTCAGCTGGGAACCACTGTGGATGCTGTTATGGTTGCCTGGTTACTGAGACGTGGTGGCTTTGTTTATCCTGGCAGCTTGTCTGCAGGTTCTAAGAAGTGGCACGGAACACTCTCAGCCTTTAGTCGCATATATAACACCCTCCTTGTTCAAATAGGACAAATTAACAGCAATTTAACAATGCAACTCTTTTAACACTTCTGATCCCTTAACACCCAGATCCAGGAGGAGCCCTTGGACTTTGTGCAGCACATATTACAAATAAAAGTTTTCTTAGAGAGTGCGTACCTCTGCCGACTAAAGCTCTATCTCACCATATTAAAGAAAGTGAAAAACAAGTCCTGGATCTGAACATTTATAAGCTCCAGAATTGAATGGGTTCTTCCTTGAGTCATTCTCCACCACTCCATAAGACTTCATAGAAATCGTTTCAGTAGTTTTTGCACAATCCTGCTAACTAACGAACACAGATGAAAAGATAACGTCACTGTGTGAGCTGGACTAGATCTCAAGGCAATAAACTGAACCATGACAAGTTCTTTATGATGTTTTTCATTAGTTTGTGTTTGGCCTCACAAGTTGACTTTTCCCGTGCTTGTGTATAAAGGCTGTGTGAGAACAACATGGAGTAAAACCCAAACGTACTCATCGTGCACGATGGTGGGGCCGTCTCGAGTCATGGCCTCTTCCTTGATGACACCAATCAGCTCGAAGGTGCTGCTGAGAGGGGCGTCAGGGTTCGGCCATTTAGGGCACTGGAAATGTCTCACCTCTAGAACGTAGTCGTCCTGTCACGCGGAGCAGAGGAGCATACACACGTCATTCGTAACGTCACGGCTGCCCACATTACAGTGATAAAACACGATGTATGGAACATGTGACGCGGTAGAGGAGCAGGTTACCTGTGTGGCCTCTAAGATGAAGTCGTGAATGATGATCTGCTCCTCGTTGGAGAGGCACAGCCTGTCCTTGCTGATGAGTGTGACGGTGAAGGCGATGCAGTTCATGGCCTCTTCTCGACTCGGCCAGTAAACAAATTCATCCTCAGCCTGTAGAGAAACAGGGAAACTCATTTGTCAAACTGTTTCATTAATGCTTCTTTTTACTGTCAATTATTTTGCCCACGTGAATGTTTGTCAGTCACTGCAGAAGCAGAGGATAAATAAAACAAATCAAAGAATAGATTATTATGTTTCTTTGTTACATACCAGGCCTTGGTTGTCAGGCAACATGACAATAATCTGAGCGTTATGGTCCCAAATCATCCTCCAGAAGTCTGTGGTGGTGTGGGGCAAAGGATGCTGGGTAACGATGAACTCATTACTCCTGTAGTAACCCTGAGGTGACAGAGGTGAGCTGTAAGTCTTTGTGAAGCTCAGACCATGACACAAACTGAGCTGGCAGACAACTGCCATTTTGAGTTCACTCAAGAAATTATCATAGAGAAATGTCAGAAAAAACAAAGCGAGGAAGGACAAAGACTCAAACAACGAGACCGTACCATTATGTAGGACGCATTAATGTAATCTGTTCCTTTCATTCCAGGCAGAGTGGTGAGTCCGACCCTTGCTCGCTCCGCTGTAAAGAGGCAGAGAGATGGAAAAAAACACCATTTAAATTTCAAACCGGGGCTGTATAATATGGCACTGGCTGATAATGCACACATTCATCACCAGTGCTCACTGTTGCTATAGCAACAAGCACCTCTGTTTCCTCTGTCAGGGAGCTGGGAAGGCATAGTAAGATTAACTTATAGGATTATGGAAATAGATTCTAATTTTAGAATATGAACTGTCGTTAATAATTTACTGACTGAAAAATAGGGACACGCAGAAAAAATACATTTGAAAATGTCCTGATTCTAATTCTGATTGAATTTAATCTAAAAATAGGGAAAGATAATCGACACAGGACTGATTTTATTTGTTAGAAATGCTTTTGATGGACTTATTCTTTGATATTAATAAAAAATATCTTTCCAAGACAGCCACCCTCATTAATTGTTTTGCAAACCTACTCTAACCAACCCGGGTGGCAGCTTGACGTGTTCGGTGTGACCTTGCTTCTCCAAAACCACAGCTCAGTTGCGAGCGTGCTGTGGTGAAACAGATAAGATACTCACAGGGAACCACTGAGGAATTGCGGTTCTTCTCCTTGTTGCAGTCTTTGTAGGCACTAAAGCACTCCACAAAGCGTGTGTTGCACTGAGTCAGTAGCTGGTGAGAGAGAAGGCAAAGAGCAGAGGATCAGAAAGTCTGGTTTTGGGTCTGAGAGTCGACTGGAAATTAAAGTCACACATGAGGATGCAGATATAATATTGTTTAACAGCAGAGAATGATAGCAAGACTTCCTCTGTTAATAAAGAGCATGTGAAGCTCGGGAGGAAATTACATTATGCGTAACAAATGAGTTTGTCTCTCCTGGTGTTGAAAGAGCAGGAGCTTGATGAGACGTTCATCAAGCTCCTGCATGAGGCAGCAGCTCTGACAGACACAATTTTATTATGTAAACATCCCAATAGCTCTCAGTCTGTTCCTGTCCGGAACTGGGAAACCACAGCGCTCGCTGTTAACAGGCTACAGATCCAGCATTCGCCTGAATTTCAGCCGACGCCGTCAATGCAGATGGTGACAGGTCGTCAAACCAGACCCGTCAGAGCCCCAGAGGGTTTTTACCACTCACCCTGAACTGCTTCTCCAGCCGTGTGTAGCCTGTTGAGTTGGGCGTGAGGATGCTGTTGACATAACCGTGGAGCTGCCAGGCAGGCACCTCGGTCTCTTTGCACATGATGGCCTCCATCAGAGCATCGTGGATGAAAACATACTGCTCCTGTGGAGAGACAGAGGGTTAGAAATTATACATCATAAGTAGAGTTGGTCTAAATTCATCACATATATCAATATTTACTGAGGAGCAAGTTTAATACTGCACTCAATATTTCATTTACAAATGTAAACATAACTTAAATCTGTCCCTGTATAGTTTATGCTTCACCCTGTTGTTGTGACTGGTTATGATGGGGCGATTTGTAACTATTTCAAATACTTAAGTGTGACTTAATCTATTATTTAATCTAATTTATTATTCATTACATTTTGCATATTTAATTCAAATCTGGGATGTGACTAGAAATTAAAGCTTTAAGATAAATGTAGTGAAGTAAAATGTACAATAATTGCTTCCAAAATATGGTCGAAAAGTAAAAGTATAAAGTAATATAAACATAGACTGTAAATTAAGATGGACCACGTGTCTACACCTCCTCTCATTTTCCAGAAATGAACACCGGCATCTTTGAGCATTTGAAGCCAGAGTCTACGCAGCATTGATCAGGTGGTGGATCCGCAGCAGCAAGGTCCCACCAGTACACTTGCTCAACCAATCGCGAGGCAGTCTCAGCTGTCAATCATGACGTTTCACCCCGTTTTTATGCCATAAAATGTAACGGAAAAATGTACAGTTGAACAAACAACGTATAGTCAACGTATACTTTGACTTTTTAGTTTGGTCCATGTCCCATCTGTTAACATGGATGAGGGTGGATTCATGACCTATATTGCAGCCAGCCACCAGGGGGTGATCAAGACGTTTTGACTTAACTGTTGGGGAGCGGTCATGTTGTCCAATGTATAAACAGTCTGAGTATGAACACACTCTGATCACACATAGGTTTGAACACAGTCTCCGGACAGTAAAGGGAAAAAAATGATAAAAGCAAGGAAGTAAAAGTAAAACAATTATGTTTACAGAAAAGTAACCAGAGCGCCATCATTTAAATTTGATCAACTAAACAATCAGATACAAAGACCCAATTAAAATAGTTCACATAACTTGTGCATGATTGATTCACTAAATAATTGAATGAAACAGTTGTAAGATTAAGTCTCACTAACAGAAAACGATCTGAGGACAGGCCTGATAGCGAGGGTAGAGGATATGTATCTACATATACAGATATCACTACTTCGGGTGTTATACATTCATCTGTATTGTGGTGAGTATGTAACAGTTTGTACTGTGCTGCAGTAAATTTGTATAAGCGTTGACCTTTACTCGAGCCAAGCGTATTGAGCTGAACAGCCTCAATGACTCCCTATTCATCTTTAATCCTGACCTTTCTTAATGTGGGAGAAGTTTTCCCGTTTCCCAGCACAAGTGATGATTAAGGGTTTCTTACCTCCGTCTGCACTAGGTAGTTGCGTTGTGTGCGGATGTGTTTGAGAAAATCCAGGACACTGACTGTGCTTTTGTCCTTGATCTGTTGCAGCATGCTGTCAATGACAATGTATGTTCCTGTGCGCCCAACCCCTGCACTAAAAAAAGGACAGAACAAAAAGCAGTATGAGCATAAAAGTGGGCCCATAGATGGAGCTGTTAACCAGGTCCGCAAATATGTGAGTCCGACACTCAGAAGTAACACTTATTGAGCCCGGCAGCTCAGGAACAATGAAACGTACCTGCAGTGCACCAGGACTGGGCCCATGTCTGCAGTGTGAGCCGCAGACGAGCGGTTGATGAACGTGAGCACAGGGAGGGTGTACTCCGGTACGCCCATGTCCGGCCACTGGGTGTAGTGATACTGGACCACGATGCGTTCATTCAGCTTCCCCTTCGGGTTCCCCTTCTGTGTCTGAAACATAAGAGAAGACGAGGCCCAGGTGAGAATAAAACCCGAGACATGGGCTTCACACTTCTGCTACTACTTCTGGAGTCACAAAAGACTTTATACAGCTTTTTTTCACATAAACATTAGTACTGCCTAGACTTTGATGCGTCTAATGTGTGAAGTTACGGTTTGAGTTTTACTGGAGCACCAAGATTTAATAAATAACTAAACTGAAACAGTCTGAAACTAGCTAGTTAATACTTTGCACTACAGAAAGAGTTCGCATTTGAATTAAGAAGAGCTGGTGCAACCCGATCAAGCAAAATCTCATCCATGAAAAGAGCTTTGAGGTTTTTTCTGCCTTTTATTTACCTTTTTAACTTTCGTGTTCCTTATGTGGAAACGCCTCAGTGTGTAGCAGGCGTGCACTTTGGTGCTTTTCAGCGTCACCACAATGTTCCCATACTGCTCGCTGTTCTCTGTCGGCCAGTACTGGTCACATTTCCTCTGAAATGACACAACACACACATTTAAACTCAAAGAGTCACGTGTGTTTTCTATTTGCAGTTTGTGAGGAATGGAAGTGAACTTACTCTTCCTTTCTCCACCAGGTTTGTGATCATGACAATGACTCCGGTGTTCTGCTCCCACATCATCCTCCAGAAATCCTCAAACGTCGTCTTGAGAGGACCCTGAGCAGCTATATAAGCTCTGGGACGGTTGTAGCCCTGCGACAGAGGAGTATTTCAGTGTTATCAATAATATGCAATCAATATTTGCATTGATTACCCACAACCCCTGATAGAGCTTACACGACTGGTTTACTGATACAAGACATTAGGAGGTCATGAAATCCACTTCTTCATCTGACAAAATTGTTAACATTTATACATGAATCAATAATTTTTTTAACTAGAAATCAACATTTTATTGCACTGTTATTTGTAATGATTTTGAAATGTCGATGGATATTTTAAATAAAGCAGTCAGCATGGCATTTAGCACCATGAGTTATTATTAACACAACACACAAACCACTTCCAACTCAAAAAAGAAAACAAATAGGATAAGCTAAATATACAGAAATAAAAACTAAACCTTGAATGATACATCATGTGTTTTAGTAAAACTCACATCCACATAGTTGGCGTTGATGTAATCTGAATGTTTGGCATCTTTCCCCGCCAGAGCTCGTAATTTCACCCTGCTGTGGTCATCTAGGAGAGCATTAACACATTTGTGTGAATTATTAAAAGGATGAAAACATGTTATTAAAAACATTATTGGATTGCGCAGCAGTCGGCATCATAATCGGATTTTACAGCTGACTCACAGGCCACAATGTTGATGTATCTGTTTTTGTGCTTGTTGTCAGGATGATTGGAATGTTCCGATGTGATTTTCAGGTCCGCCGTCGAGCGCTGAACCTCCTGCAGAAAGAAATAAAGACATTTTATTGGATGAGAGCAGGAGATTTACTTGAATTACCATCTGCAACGTTATATTTACTTATGTTGTTAACACATTTTGAAGTGCTGATTTTATGACCGCCACCTAGGAGGTTATGTTTGTTTGTTGGTTTGCATGATTATGCAAAAACTACTGAACAAATTACCCTGAAACTTGGTGAAAGGATTTATTATGCATCAGAGAGGAACCCATAAAATGTTGGTGCTGGATCAGGGGGGAGTTCCAGCCATTTTCTTTCACATTGCCAGATAGGACTTTTCAACATTTTCGTTGATTTGAGAATTATTCATGGATCATGATTAAAGGAATAAGATCTAGTGAATTTATGTGTGGTTTATTTAGGGGGCTGTTGGGCCTTGGCGGAGGTATGCGCTCTTTAAGTGCTTTTTCACTTTTTTTGTGATACATATGGTCTTTAAAGGAAGTTTAAAGAATTTCCCCTGTTAATTCAAGGACTGGTCCCCTGCATAAGGAGCTCAGCGCTCAGGATGAGCTGTGAAGTTGCACCTCTGGCAGGGGTTCAGAGCCTCGGTCAAGGGCACTTCAGCAGAGCAGATGCTTTCTGCCACTGGGGTTTGAACTCCAGCCTCCAGGAGGACGGCTGCCTTCTCTTCTCATTCACCACACCACAGTGCACCCACCCACTTCAAAAGCACAACAATCTTTTCTAACACATTTTCACTGTTGTGCTTTTGAGAATGATGCACACAAGCATCACATCAGATGACCCCAATTAAAAGAAATCCTCTGAGGGGTGAAGCTTTTGCGTCGTTCCTTAACCTGGCTACACGGAGAGAGTGTGCTCCCAGCCAGTCAACCAGCAGACAGACCTTCTCTAATTACCACCGTCTACCTCCATCGTTCGCTCAACCATCTGTTCAAAATCACTTACCCTGCACACAAACACATGCAGAAAATAATCTCTACCCAATGTTCAGACGCAGACAACATTTACACTGAAGAGAAGGACATGAACTGTGCTGTCATAACCAACATCGAGAAAAGAAACTCTAATTTTATCTCTCGAGCCAAATACCATGTGAACATATGGATGCTATGCAGATAAAATGTTCACCATCTCAGTGTGGAGTGTTAGAGTGCTGAGGCTGAAGGGAACATCAGCAGTTAAGTAATTTAGTCCTGAAAAGTCAGGACATCACCAGAGTTTTTACAATTCATCCTGAGGCCGACATGCAGGTGTGAACCACCTTTTACAGCAGTGTCTTCAAACGTTTTACTAAAAACCACAAACGTCAGCAGGACTAAAGAAGACACACACGTTTTTATTTCTTTTGCCGTTTAATATTGCAGCGAAGGTTGAAAATGCTCCGGAGATGATCACCCCTGAAGTGGTGTTTGAATCTCACCTCAAACTCCTCAGCGAAACCTTGCAGGTTGTTTTTATAGAGCTCCATGATGTGTTTCACAAAGTGCTTCACAGGGATGGCATCCATGTCATCTGCAAAGAACAGTGAGAGAAGTCATGGTTAATGTGCAGCTGATATCCTGCCTCATCAGTTTTTAGATTCTCCATAGAATGAGTGGTTGAGAGCCTATACTGCAGAGTGCATATGCATAGAGTAGGTTGGCAATAAACACAAGAAAAGCATTGTCATTTATACATATTACATTTTAATAATTGTAATTGATGAAACCAGGGACAGTGTGTAACCGAGAGTCTCTTTTGTAGTGACAAATAAGAGGAGAGGAGGAAAAAAAAGAAAGCTTTATATTGCACACAATCCTCTAACGTATGTGTTTTGAACATTTACAGGAGGGAGCATCTGTCTCATCTGAGCCAAATCAGCCTTAAATCACACACGAGGGATGTGTGATGAGACTGGTCACCGTCACACAGGGACAATAGAGCAGGGGACCCAGCTGTCATCAGTGATGACGCTGGCCAATGCTTCAACTAATACACAGCTGCAGCTGGGGCCTTCGACTCACTTACTTGCCTCAGCAGTTACAGCATTGAAGGTGAATTGTGGTTTGTTAATCTACTCATTTATCAACATTTCTCTCCTCCCTCCTGCGTTTGAGTCCAGAGACGTATCAGTCTAATTACCTCAGAAGTGTTCTGGGTGAAATGGGCCTTTAGGAGCGAGAGATTGAAATTAACATTAGGGACATTTGTGTCTTGGCAGGAAATAAAACTGCAGGGATGTATGTCCACACACGAGCTTGACTAAATGTCCCACAGCGCTTAATGTAATATCAATTCTTTTAACAGTGATATTGTTTTCTCCATTTCCATTTAAAAAGTAAATGGTGGCAATATCACTGAAGACAAGTAATGGAAATTCTTAGCCTTTAAAGTCACAGCTTAATGGATTGAATTTACTGCACATTTCAATTTCAATTAATAACAGTCAGTCATTCAGGATATAGTGTGTGTGCTGAGAAAAATAATAACTCTCACACTGAGGAGAAAGACAAGGCAAAGATATAAATAAACAGAGAAAAGCAGAGTAAATACTGGCGTCAGCTGTGCTCATCACCTATTATATCACAGGATTGAAACGTCCCTGAGCTTTAAGCAACTGTGAAAGGAGAGTCAGATATCAACGACAGCCGAGAACATCGGAGACTGAGAAAAGCCAGTCACACAACCCTCTCAGAGCTGCTCCCACAGTCGTTCCGTATGTTAATGAACAGAAACTGTGCAAATGAAGCCATCAAGCTCAAGACAGAGAAAACCATCTGAGTTAAGGGGTGACTTATGGGGGTGTGCTGCATTAAAAATCACTTCCTATGACAAGTCAAGATTCCTCTGTCATTTTGGGGATTTCTCAGTTTCAGTCTTAAAGACCGAGTTAATGAGGATAAATACATTTTTATTTCTGATTTAATATCATCTATAGCAGTGGTTCTTGTAGATTTTTGCCACAGCACTGTCAGGAGAACCCAGACAAACTTTCAAGACAAGAATTTACTGCAACCATTTATCCATATTTCCGCTGTCAGTTTTTAACTATAATGCAATATTTAATGGGAGCCGAACACACACACACACACATATATTAGGATCCCTCCCTGGTTGGGAATCACTGATCTATTAACTGTGACAAACAGTGAACTTAACTTTTTTCTTTCGATACAACAGTATAGATATCTACATGCAACATGTATAAATATTCTAATACAACGATTCAATCAAGGCTCACCTGGTATAGGGATGACTGGGATACTTTCATTGGCCACCACCCGTGGCGAGCTGCTCTCCTCCACATAGAAGTGAGCTGTCTGGAAGAATCTCCTGCAGGGACAGAGAGAGAGCAGCACAGTGAAACCACACACTATCAGCACAGATAAAGCCACAGTAAAGTACATTAGGGAGTCGTTATTCCATTGTCCTCAGATCCGGTCTGTCAACATCAGCATCTAAATGTTGAATAGAATGACACGAGAACGGCAGAAAACTGCTAATGAAAACCCCAGAGTGGTCAGGACACAGCTGATCGCACACAGATAGAGCGAGCGGCTCCTGGAAACACAGTCGGAGACGACTACAGGGATCAGGTAAACAACTTTTAGCTACACACGGCACAGCACTGGATTTAGCTCTTTACTCAAACTGAAGACAACTAATCCAAACTCATACCATCCCCTTAAGATTCCCTCTCTAGGGGGAAACACACACACACACACACACACCACTTTCATGGATTCACATTTTGAGCACAATGAAATCAACTTAAGTTGTTTTCTGGAGAAAAAGACTGTCACCTGGAGCTGCTGCTCAAAAAGTAAAAGTTCAAATGAAAACATGATCTTTTTATATTTGATGAAAGTTTTGAAAAACAACCATTTATTCGTAGATAAACAAATCCAGTTGTTTTAAAAGTTAACACACATCCTGTTCGATAATTCCTCTTAAATATTAAACAGTCTGAGATTCAAAACTAACGGAGGGAAAAATCTGGTCAAATCATATGAAGTTTTTTATGGCTCAATTTCCATAATTTCCTGCTTAAAGGACAACAACAAAAAACTATTTTAATATGGCAAGTAATTAATTGAATAACAAAAAAGTTCCAGTCCTTAATTTTAGCAAGACCATGACAATGAAAACAGAAGTTGTCTGTAAATCTTTAAGGTCCCGGGGATATTGCGCATCCTCTCCAGCCTCCACCATCCCCTCACACACACGCACACACACACACACACACACACACACACACACTAGTGAATACAAATATAAATACCCATTTTTCATCCCACAACAAGGTATAATCCTACCTGTACTTGAAGCAGAGGAGGGAGCATAGGCTAGTCATTCTTTAAGACAGATGGAACACAAGCAATAAAAAAGGATGCACTGCATTTAAAAGAAAGAGATGGAGAGAGAGAGAGAGAGAGAGAAAGAGAAAGAGGATAAGGGAAGAGTGAAAAAAAAAATGGGGGAGGAGATCTCCCCCTGGCGCGCATCAGTGACTCCCCATCTAATGGCTCCCTGTGGGCGTGGATGTGGTGTAGGTAACAAACCAGCATCTCCCTGACTCTGTCCCTGGGCCTCAGAAGAATAGTTTGCGTTGAGGGAATGTAAACTGGGGAGAAATGAGCTCATCTCTAAACGAATGTCTAGTGTAAAGAGCAAAGTAGATTACAGCATCCCATTTAACACCAACATCATCCAGTCAATAATAGAGGACAGGATTTTTTTCTCAGCTCAGCATATGTGAGTTTTTCGATGAACACCTCGAGCCTCAGAGGTTTCCAGATGGGCTCTGCAACTGATGCAATTAATTCCACTGTCGAAAGACTCATGAACTAAGATCCTCCACGCAAGCAAAACTGCACAAACTAAACACAAGACAAGCAGATTGAACTTCAGTAGATGGTCCATTGATTACATATTGTTGAATAAACAATCATACAGCAAATGGATTATATTAATTAAGTTGCTGATGAAGAAAACATCTGTGAGCAGAGACGCTCACTTGCTTAAATAGCAGCGCTGTCACTGAGTGATGCTACACAGAGCATGACGAGTAAAGACTGCGTGAATGGGTTGATTTCATCTTTTATCACGGTCTTTCCCCGGGGGAAGCAGACGTTGTCTGTGAACTGTCTGAGTTGTCACAACAACAGCTGTGATGGCCATTTCCAATCTGAGAGCTGCCCCTGCTCTGCTCCCGAAATACCACAACTCTCCGTCATTCATCCATCCACTGAATCCACTGCAGCCGTCTCTGTTTTTAACACCTATATGGAGCTGATAACTATAGATCTGTCTATATTATGATGTGACACCAAAATATTCCACATTTAACATTACCTGCAGAGATCTCATAATTAAGAAAGAACACATTTCAAGCTTTAACCAAAAATAAACAAGAATTTCAGACTATAAACAAACAAAAGATTACGCGACAAGGAGCAGAGCCTTTATAGGCAGTAAATAGGCCTGTAGCTAGCTGAGGAAATGGTCCGCAGTGCTATTTGCAACTCATTAGCCATCCCACATGTGCCAGTGGCTTGGTTTGTGTAATTACTAGGGTTCCAATAGCGTAGCTGGAAATCAGCCCGGCAGATAAAGACCCAGCTGGGACCCCTGCTGGCTCTGGGCGGCCCTCAGGTCACCAGCCCCCCACTCGAGTAAGTGATGGGTCTGATGTCAACGTGCAGGCACAAGAGCAGTCTAACTACCAGACGGGCTGGGACCAATTCCCACAAATGGATACACATGCTTAAAACAGACACATTCAAACCAGAATGGCCCTCAGTAGAGTGTAGAGCTCCCCCAAGGCCAAACAGTCCTTAAATTCAATCAACCTGCACCAAATTTCACACACTCATAGATGTCTGTCCCCTAAATGTGCCTAATCTTTTTTCCATCAAGACCAATAAAGTTTTCCTTGGAAAATAGTGAAAATGTTGTTAAATGTTGTTCAAGGAAGTGGGGAAAAAAATCCTGGATCTACACCAAAGGTGAATAGGTTCTTCCCTGTCCCACATCACATCTTTCCAGGAAGTTCATGGTAATCTGTTAAATTTTGGTGAACCCTAACCCTAACCCCCTAACCCTTTGGTGTAAAGTTAACCAAACTAACCAACAAACAAACAGACAGGATGAATAAATATCCTCTTTGGTGAAGGAAACCAGACGGACGGGAATATCCAGACACAGAGGGTGACAAAATGTATGGTTGAGGTTAGTGTGGGTGAGGGGCAGCTTGGTTATATATCATCAGTGATGCCTTATCAAGATGAGCCCCCTCTGTATGTAATACCACTTGGTAATGACATTTTACCGTCTACCAGTAAAATGTCCTCTATGAAATGAAGATTCATTTCATTGAACTTTCTCCTCACCTCCAGTAGACCATCACAATGAGCAGCATTATGAGGCAGAGCAGAGTTAGAGCAGACACCACCACTAAGGGGACGATCCACACCATCCTGCCCATCCCCGGAGTAGGGCTTCTGGTAACGTTGGACAACGTGGTCCTGTCTGGAACATAATACATGCACATATTACATGGATACATATTCCACTGTGTAAACAATTTTTTTGCAAAGCTTACTGTACATTGGTGTAGGATATTTATTAAAGACTTGCATGTTTTTAAAGTATTCTGACAGCAACATTTGTATTTGCACATAAAATTCTAGAATCTTGAATTGGTGCAGATCTATTTGTTGATTTACATCATTTGAGATTTAAATAATCTGCAAAAACGCTCCGCTCTCTGAAGCTAACTTTTCTGAAATATGCTAAAGAGATTTCCTCGGGGCAGAACCCTCCGGCAGACAGCTCACTTCTGCCTTCGGGGCTCAGTGTTGTACTGACACCAAAGCCTGGAGCTTTGTCTTTGACTGAGATTATAACCAGTGTAAAATACCAACTTAAATCAAGTTATTTGTTATGTTAAAGCGGGCTCCACATCTGTTGGTACTGTTTACAGAAGTCTAGTGTTGTATGATAGCTGACAACAAGAGAGCATGGATTATGGACAGTTTTTTTCTTTCTGTTTGGAAGGGATGTGAATGGACTGAAAGAAAGACGTCTTCTCACCAGTGTGGACCGAGAACGGCCAGTGACTCTTCCCCTCACTACTGATCTTTGGAGACAGTGTGGAGCTCTGAGGAATCTGCATCTCAGCACTGTCATTACGAGGCTCCTGAGTGGAGGCCGCGCTTACATCTGTCGGATTCTCCTCCAAGTTAACCAGCTGCTTGTCACCAGTATTGGCAGGTATCGTGTTGTCTTTGACTGTCGGCGTCCCGTCTCCTTTCTCTTTGGCTGTGGATGCAGGGGTGGGGATTAAAGGCTCTTTGGCCACGGTGCTGTTCGCTTGCTTTTCCTCATTATCAGGTACAGTCTTGTTCTTTTTCTTCTTCTCATCCTCTCCCTCCTCCTGCTCTCCCTCTCTCTCCCCCTCGCCCTCCTCCTCCTCCCCCTCGCCCTCCCGTGCAGCCTGCTTCTCCTCAGACGGGGTGTCCATCTCGGATGCCTGCGACGCCGCCTGGTCAGTGCTGGACTTCGCAGGCAGGGCGGAGGGACGGTTGGTGTTCTGAGTGGCTTGTGGCGCGTGCGTGGGCCAGACAGAACTGGGCAGAGAGGAGATGACCCCTCCGCCAACGCCAAGGCCTG
Organism: Hippoglossus stenolepis; assembly: GCF_022539355.2. NCBI lineage: Eukaryota > Metazoa > Chordata > Actinopteri > Pleuronectiformes > Pleuronectidae > Hippoglossus > Hippoglossus stenolepis. Next base: position 13,814,425 of record NC_061485.1, read on the forward strand.
CCAGCAAAGAGCTCGTCACCACTGATGCCACCGTGGCCTGGCTGCCACTGGAGGAGGGGCCCATCCCCGTTGCCATGGAGACAATGGAGAAGTGAATGCCAGACGACGTCCAAGTGGATGAACCAGAACTTATTGGAGCCATGTCTGCAGAGGATGCTGGAGAAATTGTGGGCTGGGGGAGACAGGCAGGGGATAAGAGGATAAGTAGTTGGCCAACAGTGCCACATGAATGTCACTAACATGAAAGAAATGCCACTCACCATCCCAGTCTTCACAATACGAGACCCTTCAAATATTCTTGTTGTATTCTCTGGAAAACAAAATCAGAAAGCAAGCATTTCAAAAACCTATTTCCTGTTTTGGATTTGTAGAAATTATCTCAAAATACAAATGACGAGCAGGTACCTCTGAAGAGCAGTGTTTGGCTGAAATCACTGCGCAGGTCATGCTGACACACCGCCTGCACTCTGAACAGGTACAGGATGTCTGGGGACACATTAGTGATGACTGCTTTCTGCAAGAGAAACAAAAACCCCATATACATTTGTAAAAACATGGTACGTAATGTTTAAATTTGTGGTTAAAATACATGTGTAAGTGTGGCTGCTGTCGCCTAAAATGAAAACACAACAAACTAAGCGGCTACTCTGTTAACACTCTTATGACCCACAAGTTCAATGCAGTTTAAAAACCGAATTTGCAGCCTAATTTAATTGTGTTGTGCAGTTTGCGGATGGCTCTACTTATATTAAAAAATGCCCCTCAGAACAGCTGGGTGATTGCCTCTGGTGTTGCAGAGCTCGTATTTCTCTAAAATAATTCAGATAATGGTGTCCAGAGAACCAAATTGAAAATTTAAATGGAAATGAAGTAGGGGGGGAAAAAAGACACTGACAGCAGAGAGACGAGCAGAGAGAGAACTGTCAGTAAACAGACTGATCGACTGTATTGATGGAGAGAAACTACAAAGCATCTCATGGACACTTTAATCATTCTTTCAGTTGACAGATGATAAAAGTACACAGACAATATGAATGTACAAAGCCCTTAAAAGACACAGAGATACTACTGATAACAACCCCCGAAAATATTTAAATCAATTCAAGTCATTCAATGTTCAAATTTAAAATGTAGAAATGACTCGAAATATTCCTTCCTCCTCCGTCTCACACCCCAGAATAAAGGAAAAGGAAGACAGGGCTGCAGATGTACGACGGCACTGTCAGAGGACCTCAGGGTGCAGTAAGGCCGATGGGCAGTAAAAACCTCAGTAAACGTAATGGAAGGATGCTAAAAACAGAAAGTTACTGGCACACAGGGACTTGAGTAGTTTCAATGTTTAACATCAGACATAACTTCTGTGGCAGTTTTGTAAACAAGCAGCAGGTGGAGCATGGATGTGTGGGGACAGAGGAGTTAAATGAACAATAATAATGGACTATAAATAAATGCTGATTTAGGACAGCATTCGTTTAAATTCTGGGACATTTCTTAAAGGACCACTGTGGAGGATTTATTGGCACCTGGTGGTGGAGGGGCAGATTGTAACAGCTTGGAAACCCCTCGCCTCACCCTTCCTTTCATAAGAGTGGAGGAGTCAGGTGACATAACAACGCACCATTTCTAAAGCCAAGGTTTGCTTTGTCGGTTCTAAGCTGTCGTAGAAACACGGTGGTGCTACGGTGTATGAAGGGCTCATTCTAAGCTCCACAAAAACAATGATTCTCAGTTGCAAGTGATTAAGGACCAATGAAAACATAACATTAATATTATAGTCAATTGGGAGGATCCTACCTGGCTATTGTTACATATGATACGCATGGAAATATTGCATCCCCGATAACCGATAGTTTTTTTATTTAGTATGTGTAGTTTGAAATGGTAAAAGAAGTGTTGAGTTTAGTGCAGTAACTTTAACGGGGTAAACTGCTTCACAAAACAATGATTAGTAAACATGACCAGTTATGGTTATCATACAGAGGGAATTGTAACTATAGATATTTTACTAAAACAACTCAACAGCTCAACTAAAGGCCTATTACCTTCTGAGTGTTTTGGCTCAACACTGTGTTTATCTAAAGGGACAGTCACACAACCAGTTTTCACATATGAACTCAGGAAAATGTCCAGACATTATCCAACATTGCATTTTTACACATTGAGCCCTTATTCAGAGAATACCTATATAAGGGGCATTCTCACAATAAATACTGCATTTGGTTTAGGTGAGGGGTGACGGCCACCTAGAGTGTGCAGGAGACCAGCACCGTCGAATGGCGTGGCAGGAGAGAGACTAGAAGAGTCATCTGCGTGGCGTGGATTCCTGCATGACAGTGACCTGCTCACACATTTTTTTTTACAAGGGGCTTGAATTTTGATCCAACAGATTTGGACATTTGTGTTCACACATGCAACTCCTCCAGGTTAGATCTACAAAATGTCAAGTTTTCAGCACATGTGTGAAAGCAGCTGCAGACTGTCATGACAGCGGGGGGGGAGGGGTCGGTGGGCTTTATAAGAGATGCACAGCTGGATGTTGGATTACTAAGGATTATGTCGTGTGAAAAAGAACAGCCTTTTAAGTGTAAACTCCTGCAGATGTTGGATGTATTTCTGCAGAGACAGTGAAGAGATACGGTAAAAACTTAAAGTGATACCTTAATGTTTAAGACAGATGAGCAGAATTATATGATCAATGTTGTCAAAATCTACACAGAGATCAGAAGAACCACACTTTCACAGTTGCATGCATTTGTTTCTAAAAGAAGGCAGTTTGTGTTGAAACAGCTGCCTCTACTTTGAAACCAGACCAGAATTTATTAACGGATTATTGGTTTTCCTATTGCTAAAATAAAAAAGAGCCTACATTATTCACAGATCTTCTTCAGAAATTGATAAGAATTTATAAGAAAATACATAAATAAATGACAGAAAACTGACAAAAGGTGTATTTGTCATCAGACTACACATATGTCAGAGGTGTGTGTGAGACAGGCCTGTGTGTCTATTCTTAGACAGGTGAGTGACAGGGGAGCAGCCAGGCCCTCGTGGCAACAAGCAGCTGCACGCAAAGTTCATCACAACTTGTCATCTCCTATACACACAATCACTGATGCAGCAGCCACCCTGTGATCCTGTGAGTTACATCTGTGCCTCTACGAACCAATCAGAGCCCCGTGCAAGCAGCGGATGATGACACTCACCATGCTCTGGTCCCCGGTCTTGGTGAAGGTATTTTCATTGGCAACGTCGCGTTTCACCCAGCTGTAGGAGACGGTGTAGCTGGTGATGGGTGGGTGGTAGACAGTCAGGGGGCGTTCCCAGCTCACCATCAGTGCCGTCTGGTTCAGCGGCTTGATCTTCATGGTCACTGGGGCACTGCTGCACACTGAGAGAGCAAAAAAAGAAATGTCTGATTTAAAAAGGGAAATAAACGTTTTTCACTGTCTGAATTCAGCTGGTTCAAGCTGCGGTTGGGAGGACAGTGGTTCATGTGTGTGGGCAGTATGCAGGTTGCCTTTTAACAAGCTGTTATTACTGCCTGCTGCTGACGTGACTCAGAGACATTTTCACATGAGAAACCACTAAAAGGTCAAGATAATACAGTGACTCAATGAAAACACGCACTGGTTTCTGAACTGGGGTCAGGCACGACCACAGGTGTCAGGAGAGATCAGCAGCCTGGACACTTGTCTTTGTCATGTCACAGCGCTTCCCGGTAGAACATTAACCGCAAGAGTGTAGCGACAAACATGTGGTGCAAATACTGCAACTTCCCGGGCCACACCTAATTTGCAAGATCCTGTCTGTGCAACATTAAACAGGATGCAGGAAAAGGGGGATGGAAGAAAGCCTTAGAGTCGGCCTCAAGGTGGCAGTGTAGGCTGCAGCATGGATATGGGATATGTCAGTGTGAGTAAGGGACAAACTGGACAGGCTTCTTAGCACATCGGGGCAGCGGCAATCAGGATCCTGTGTCAACTGAGTATGTTCTCACAGGGTTTCTGCCAAATACAAATTGTCATCACAGTTTTCCCTATTTGCACATTGAAGCTATGGTGCAAATTATGGACCATGATATGTGAAAGGGAGACAGGGCGGAAGGTAATCAGTCAGAGGGACACGGGGGAAAAACACAATGGCGAGAAAATCCTGGGGTGTTGATGAGGTGTGACAGGTGTGAAACGCATTATAACCCATCGGATGTTTGTTGTCAAATCCACTGACTCAACAGTCATTTAATAACAGCTGAAGACGCCGTGGTGGTTTCTCTGCCTGCATCATTACAGTCATCATCCCTGTCACCATCTGCAGCGGTGAACTGGCAACACTAAAATCAACAGCTGCTGGAGACCTCTTGGTACCATTTGTACTTCTGCCAAAAATGTAAACATTTGTTCAGAATAACTGGGACAACTGCTCTCACATGTGATCCACCGAGGAGTGAACATGATGCCTCTGTGTTAATTGGAAACGCCATTGATCTAAGGCCGTTGTTCGTTTCAGAAAAACATTTTAATACAATGGCAGTTTGGCAGCAAAACTAATTAGCTCTCATCTCAAACCGTTCAAAATGTGAATGCAAATGGGATTTTGTCACATCAACTCAGGTTCAACTGAAAACATGAACTTCAGTATGAATGAAACAGTGAATAGTACATAATGTTTCATCAGTAGAACTGTGCCCAACATGGTAGTGGCACTTGAGATAATTATATTATTTATGTGTGAATACATCGACTGTAACCTAAAAGAAGCCTAATTATACTTTTACCTCAGCCTATGATGGCTCATATCAGAGCTTGATTATTTCTCCTTGCAGCTTCTATCATAAAGGGTATAAATTGTCTGTCAACAATTAGCAGATCTGGTGCTTCTAACCTCTCGAGGATATGCAACTTGTTTTAAAGAAGCTGTGTGCAGACACTGTAATAATGTTGGGAAAACAAGAATTTCACTGAGAACATAACTGAAGACATGAAGCTGGTTTTAACATAAATATCTGGTATTTTCTGAGCTTTGCAAGGAAGTCAAGTTCTATATGTGAGGGCTAAATACCAACGCGGCAACTGCAACAGTTATTTGTACAGCACTTATTTTGTTCGTGTAATTGTTGCTAGAACTACAAGCACAGATTTAACACTGATGAACAGAATTACAATGTTGGACTGTGTTAATAATGCTGCGTTAATTATTGGCTAAGTGAAAGAAAATTAACTGACAAGTGCTTAGATAATTTGTTAAAGCCTTTTCAGTCATATATTCCAAACTTTCCTTGGTACCAGAGAGAAATGGCTGCTTTTATCTCTTTTATATCGCTGTAATTCAGTATATTTGAGCTTTCTACAATAGGTTGAAAAAAAGAAGCAAGTGTAAACCATCAGCATGGATTTATTTTCTGTCATTTCGTAGGAAAAAATATTGACGATGCGATTAACTATTATCTACTAGTAACTGAGAAAAAACCCAGAGTAAATGAATAAAAGTAATACCACCAAAAACCAAGTTCTAAACATATCTCGTCAGATAAAGGCTACATTTTTTGTATGACGGATTGCAGAGCTTGTTTTTACACATGCAGAACAATGTAAAGCCTCAGAGAACACACAAACGCTGAAGTAAAATATTGACCCATGTATTCTTGGCATTATCGCCAAACAAAAAGTCTGCCCCATGCAAACAAAACCTGCAACCTGTACTCTGCATAGCTAACCTCAGAAAGGTTAGCTATGCATCTGTAATATCCAAACAACCCTCGTGGCAATAAAAGCCACAGGGATGGAACAGTCAGTCAAAGTGTGGCCCTGGCTCTCCTAGCATTTACAATCAAAAGCCATCATTTACTGCACGCAGATAAAATCCCCTGCCCCACCCACCACACCCACACACCCCCACACCCCCACACACACACACACACACACACACACACACAGAGAGAGTTGACAGGTACCACCCCTGAAGATAAGATTGACACTGTTCACTGCCAGCGTCACCCAATCTACTATGAATTCTTACATTTTGAGAGAGAAATAGAAATGTGTGAGACACAAAGAGAAAATGAGCTGGAACGAGGGGATGTGGGAGGGGAGGAAAAAAAGAGGAGCGATACTGGTCCACATTCATTCTGCCCACTGACATAATGCCACAAAAGCAATTTCACAACTTAATTTGCATGGGTCTATTTTAGCTGTGCCACATATTAATGATGATTGCTGATCGGCCCCGGTTAGGGTGCTCCAACTTCATCACAGGCATTACCAATCAATTCTCTGCACTAGACACCAACAACACCACTTTAAGGAGCAGCAGCCTTCCTCATTAGTCTCCATAGTTTCTGCTCTGTTCAAGCAAGTGCTGCAAGACGCGCGCATAAAAGAGCGAGACGAACAAAAACGCTCAAATAATAAAGCCCTGTGTGAGATCTGTGCTTGGCGTTAACTTTGATATAAGAACGAGTTGAAACAAAGACAGAATGATGGGCACCCTTCTGACTGGACTGGCTTCACACAGAAATATCTAGGAATGTAAATTATTACCTTTAATGATTTTAATCACACCATTATACGCATATGGTGCTTTTTACACCACCAACAGGGAAAATACGAATTAACATCTTCAGTCCAATTATGTTAATCGACCCACTGATTTCAGAATAAATAAAGGGTTCTCCATTGAGCAGCAAGATGATGAAATATTGCTAAAAAGCCAAATATGCTTTCTGAAAAACAAAATGGTGCGAAAGATAATATGTGGTCAAATCTTACCATATAAAGCTTGAATAAATCAAACCAATTAGAGAAGGACAATAGCAATTAGCAATTAGGATTTCTTAAGACAAGAATTACTATGAAATATTTACATTAAAAAAAGGAATTATCAAACTTTAGGTTCTGTTGAGAGGAATAGTTTGTTATATCTTAAGTATTCTAAGTCTTATTCGATCATGGTTGGGATGCAGTTGTGTAGCTATTAGCATGTAGCTTTAACCTCAGACGTAATATCATTATGTAGCCATCAAATATCCTTCCATTTTGTTTAAGACCCCTTGGCGGGATGCAATTGTTTTAATACAAGCCATCATCTGACTCACGATGCTAGTGTTAGCTTGAATTAGCTAGTTCGCGATAACTAATGAAATGTCCCACTGTTTGAAATCAAGGACTCAAGGTTCCTAAGACGTCACAGTAATAAATCTGTCAGTTATCATGGTAAACCGTATATGTGCTGGGTGAGAATGGACAACTTGAAAGTCATGGGAACAGTAACTAAGGGCTAGGGGCTTAGAAAACATTCGGTTTGGACAAATTTGAAAACGTAGATGGGCTTGGGAATGACTTTGGGAAGCTTTTGGATGGGATGCAATGTTTGCTGATGTCTGACGTAACCTTGGCCTACAGACAGTGTACATTACATAATACTTTTCCAGACCTAACCATAATACTTGTGACCTCATTTTACTGCAAACTCTAAAAACTAATAAAATAGTGGGTAGCTCCTTGGATTTAATGCCCTATATCCCCTGTGCTATAGTGCAAACCACAGGGAGAATCTCAAACAATGTATGATATGCATCACATGTAAGTTACCTCTTGAAGACTCAGTGCTGTGAGGGCTCCTCAGGACCTCAGTCAAATCCCTCTGCCATGCTTCTTTCACAGCTGACTTAAAGACTTTCCTGTTGTCCAGATCCTGCAGGGGTCGGAAGTTGTTCCTTAGGTACTCCACAGACTTAACATGGTCCTGTTGCTCTGTTGTAAAGATGGAGTAAAAGGCCTCCAGCTAGTTGGAAAAAAAGAAACAGAGAAAAGATATTTGAAGCCAATTTAAGCGCTATTATTACAATATGTGTGTGTGTGTGTAGAATATAATACATCATGCAGGACTGCATTTGTATCCACTTGCCAGTAGCTGACTGTTCACAACCAGAGCACAGTATTTGCAAGAGGCATTCACACCACAGGCCCCAGCAGGCACGGACCTCAATCATCATCCTGGCTACCTACCGGCCTGTAACTTCTCAATGGGGCAAAATTTGTGGCCATTGATTGCCATGAATGATCTCCTGCCGCGTGCTGTAATGACTACACATTACAGACACTGTGGAATCAATGTGTCCTATGCGTGCTTGGAGAAATGAATTATGGGTTCATAAAGACTATCTGCGAGCGTCACAAACATTGTAGCGGTGGTCAATATTCTTGCAGCACGAGTCATTTCGGAACAAAAGATTTGTCCTCCTGCAAGCTGATAGAAATTCCACTGAGCCCTACAAATTGTCGACGACGGAGAGGATGTGCAGCTGGGGAACCCGAGAATTGTATGTGTAAAAAGATGCAGCAAAGGACTGTATATGGGATCAGCAAAAAGCGTGGGGCATGATTTGGCATACGTTATCTCAAAATCACAATGGCTTAACCAGTTGGAGGTAAGCTTTTTGTCCAGCACATAGGTGGCTGAAGTAAGTACGCAGCATTTTTATTAAACATATGTTAAACTGTAACTGCAGTAACTGATATTGAGGAACATTTAACTCAACGTGCAGCAGTATTCTATTGAAGAGCCTATAGTCACGGTCTCAGTCCCACAGCATGATATATGTATAAGAGCCGTCTCACACTTACTATCATTCAAATACCACTAATTGGCTCCCCCCTCCCCGTTCAATCATCCCCTATATTGGCAGTTATGGTTTCATATGCAGAGTAGCAGGGGAGGAACAAGGGTAACGGGAAGAAAGAGGAGAGGTAGATGAAGGGAAAAATTGCTTGTGCGCCGGCGCTGTAGGACAGCAAGTGATCCACTGACTATGTGCGAATGGGATCTGACTGTGCGTGGATAATGTACCTGTCTGGGCATGTGTGTGTGTGAGAGTGTGTGTGTGGGAACTGAACGCACCTGTGAGTAGGACAGATACACAGGCCTGGAGAAGATGATCCACTCCACTACCTTGCTGCAGGGAGGTATGGTCAGAGAGCCGGTGTATCGGTAATAGCTGTCCACTGATGATGGCAGCAGATCCCTCAGGACGAAAGATCTGAGGTTGGTCTCCTTTTCTGGGGAGAGCACGGCACCAAAAAACGTGTCAATACACACGGAGGAAAAATCACAGACTTCTTTCTGTACCGCCACAAAAATAGCACATCTTTCACCCTTTAATGCTCTGCTAAAAACCCTGCATATCTTACATTTACACCAACATTTACAAGGTCGTTTCATTTCACTCTCCCCGTGGCAATTTTACTGCTTTCCTGAAGCCTCCACCAGTGGAACGACGGTGGAAGCAGTTAAAAGCCTCAGCAGTTGTTATCACTCTGGCCAGATCTCTGTACTCAGATGGGCTGAGAGAGGAGCAAACGGAGGGTAGGCTGATAAAATGTCCATGCCCTGAAAGCTGATCTGTGGCTTGGTGGTAGCGTGCTCTTCTCCGTGTTAACAACCACAGCGTGGGCCACGGGGATTAAGACGGATCCGAATGATTACCGGATCTGTTCTATCCGCTGTGATCAGAACCAGGCGAGGTCATGTAAAACATAATAACAACAAGCAGCAGATTGTGATGCAGACGAATATCCCTTTATCTCCTGCAAACACGCCACGCCGTGCAAGTGAGCTTGTTTTATTTATTTATTTTTTACTTCAAATATGATGTGAAAAATCCAAATAAAGCTGAATTTACGTCAAGTCCAATCTCTCACAGCTCACGATCTTATCTAAAGAGAAACAGAGGTTCGGGGTGTGGTTTGCATTTGATAGCATTACTGAGGCACTGGAGGGCTCGCCCCAGCGCCTCATCTGTACTCAGAGTCAAATTCAGTATTCACAGCCTTTCTTCTCCCCGTCTTCAGGCGGTGTACGTGCCCTATCGCTTGTGGGCCGCCGAGATGCTGATGGATGGATGACTGTGGGATAACGAGCTAGTGGAAAACCAACCACCCAAACGGGGGAGGAGACGAGGAGCATTTAGCAGCCAGCAGGAAGAGAGTTCAAAAAACCACCACCACACCCACACTGAGCTCGCTCTCAGCTGGGAGATGAGAGATACTGTGGAGTTAGCACAAACATCTGTGCATCTGCACAGCACAAAGTTCAGCCACTTTCAGAGACTGATGGAGATTCATGAAATAAACTAGCATAACCCACGTTTTGGCAACCTGCCTTTGTCAGGGTTTTATAACAGAAGAAAAGTGGAGCTTAAATACCTCTGTGAGATGAAAACCAGCGGTGAAAAGCCCCTCAAGCGGACACCAGGCCAATCAGAAAACAGGCCATTTTCTTTATTGCAATTACCTCAATAACATTTTGGAGAATAAACATTTCTCTTCACAATGTCAGTGTTCCAGAGGTAGTGACAACTTGCTCTAATGTTAATAAATAAAAGCAGGAGGCTAAACGATTCCGGATGAGATAATGGTCGGAGAAACACAGCCAACACAGGTTATCTAATCATCTGTTGAGATTTAAAATTTCAGTTATAGCACGCTAGCGGACGTTAGCCTCAGAATGTTCATCGTTGCTTGGCAGCACGCTCAGAGGCTCCAGTCTCTCTTATTAGCTGTTTTGGTTTGATATTGAATCCACAATATGTTTGATAAAAATCAGGGCGGCCCAGATGATTCTGCGGGCAGTTCGGGATATTTCAGAATGGTTCTGTAACCACAGTTGCCTGAGTCCAGCTTTAGTGAGGTTTCACCCTTTCATTCACTCAGTTCAGTTGTTTGTGCATATGTCAACTCAGACCCTGCTACTCCCACCTGCCGGCCACCAGTACTATCACCTGACCTGCACCTCCTCCCCACTCACCTGCTCACATGTTCCCCAATCCCTCATTAGTTCCCTCCTATATGTACTGGTCCTTGACCACTTGCTCTCTGCCAGACTGTCTTTGTGCCATGTGCCTCAGCTTGCCAGCGCTCTCTTCTTCGCCTGCCCCTTTTGATCCTGAACATGTTTATAGATTTTGTCTCAGCTCAACCCTTTATACTTTGTTTGCCTGTGAGGATTTTCTTTTTTGAATCTTTCTTCTTTTTCATAAGAAAAGACTAAACTTTTACGTCTGCCTCCTGAGACATGCCCCCTTTTCCGAGAACTGTGACACTATGCCTCTCCATATCCTCATCCACATGTTCTTGTCAGCAAATGATTGTGCTCACATAAAGGCCGTCAGCGGTGGGTTGTAAAACAAGCCATATGTGTCCGTGTAAACAGAGCTGCTGCGTCCCAAGCAGCGGTAAAGGATTACACAGTCATGTTAAAACATCTGCTTATGTTGTGCATAAGTCATGCATGCAGCGGAGCCAGCAAAGCAGCAGTAATTTAAGACAATATGCCACGAAGAAAAGTGCCATGACCTGCAGCTCGAGACATTAATAGTTTAAACGTGAGTATGAGCCTCTACAGGAGCCACAGTCCATGAGAGTGAACATGTACATCTGAGTGTTGTCTAATTGAGGCTCTGATGTAATTAATAGTTCTGTCTCGGTGAGTGAAGCTGTGGTCTCCCACTGTGGAGCTACACTAGAGAGCGAGAGGCAGTATCCTGCTAAATTTATCTAATTTTTCAGTTCAACTCAGCTCATATCTTGTGTTTACACTAATTTGATATTTAAAAAACACAGTGTGCTTGAATTAAAGAGAGCATCGGTGTTCGTACCACAGAGGCAGGAAGGACCGTCATGAGGAATTTACCTCGAGGATCAACCAAAGCATCAAAAACAGCAATATCTGAGTGATTTTGTACTGGAGGATTATTTCTTTTTTGAGTATTCCGCATGAACTTAATCCCCAGAGCAATGTTTCATGCGGAGGAGATTTTGGTTTTGATAAAAGCAATGCATCTGTGGAAAATAAATAAAGAAATACAAAACACTTCAGATAAACAGAGCAGAACAAAAACATACATTTATGGAGATTATATGCAAATGCACTGGCCACATAAATAAATAGAATTTGTAAGGATCCTACTTTTCCCATTACTTACCATGATGCACGACTCCTTTCAGCCCCTGGATGATAGGGTCCACAGCTGGATTGTCCTTTTGTCCCAGCTGCAGGAAATGTCCAGAGACAGCAGATTACAAAAGGGATTACAAGACTGTAATAATAAAGACATAATAACTAAAGACAATCAATATGAACAAAATACAGCGGTTGGATGAAGAAAGGGCAAAGTCTCTAAAATATAATATAATCTAGCACAGACCATCTGTTCTTTTGAAATTTATTATGTTAGATTATTATAGTAAGATTTTGTATAAAAAACTGTCCCAAATGTGTATTACATGATCTTTATGTTAAAAATGAGATTTACAAATGCATACAATGATTTGTGCATTACTTTGCTCAAAAATGTGTATTTAGCTTTTAAAGAGCTTCCTGTGTGTACAGATCGCTTGGGCTTTCGGTGAATTCGCACCTAATTCCAACGTGAGAAAGACCCTTTTCTAAATGGACAGAAAAGACATTAAATAAATGGAACCGTAAATGTATGGTAAATTAATTTTATTCCCTAAATGACTATACACAGCTTACATAAGCTATTGCTGGGTTGTGCAATTCTGCTGGGAAAAGGCAGATGCCGGTGGCTCATCCTCTGAAGTGAGTGAATGCAAAACGTGTACACTTTGCAACATGATTATCGTCAACGTTGGAAGCTCAATATTTCAGCCAACAGGTAATTTTGAGTCAATTTTCTCTCCGTGAATCCTCAGTCCTCATTTTAAAGCATGTTGGTGCTGTTGTACTGCAGCACTAGAATGTAAACTGTGTATGTGTCCCGACAAATCATCCAAGACAAAAAGAAAAAAGTGAATGACACTTACTCGACCAAATACACAGCAGTATTTAACACATGTTAAAACAAATCATTATCATGTGTCTGTAGTTATCATCCAGATTGTAGCATGTTTCACGAAGTTACCTTGACTACAGTATCCTTGTGCGTACACAGCAGCATTAATAAAGCCATTCATTTGATCACGGCTCTGCTTTCAATCTGTTCACTCTAATTGTGCTTTTGATGCTTTGATTTTTACGAGACATTGACTCTGACGACTTCAAAGGCTTCGTGTCCTTCTGTAGCTCTTAGCTCTTGCTAACCAGTGTGACCTCCACAACTCGCCAAGGCCTTTTGGCTGCCAGCTACACTGTGCTGATTCCCTCCTTATCGGTTCGCTCTGCTCTTAATTATTTGCAATGACTGAACACTAACAAATATTGCCAAGTCCGACATGTTTGCAATATTCCCAATGTCCTACTTAAGAGACGAAACTGGACAAAACAGTGGTGGGACGCGGGGACCAATCTTCCCTTGCTCAACATTAATTCAGGTCAGTCAGAGGAGAATAATCGTGTGGAAGTGAATGCTGAATGTGGATAATATGCACACCTTAGAGCCCATTAATAGGCCTTTGGGGAGCATAGGAAGAACTCTTCTCATTGATTAGAAATGGTAAATCTGAGCCAATGTGTGTGTGTCCGCTTAAAAAACCCTCACACTGTAAACTGCTATTCAGCGGATTGTGTACGGTGGTACTAATTGCAGTAACCAATAGGGTTGTCAGGACCCAGCGGAGGCATTTAGGTCCTCGTACACACGGTTCATCACTGTCTAAGAGTAGACCTACATTGCAAACACCTGTGTCCCCATTCCAGCCTCCCTTCGGCGAGATCCGACCCTTGTCTATATACTATTAGGCTGAAAGTAAGCGAGCATTGATCCCCTGTCATCAATCGCAAAGATAGCGCTAATAGAAATAAAGAGAGTAACATGGAGAGGGACCCTGAAAGTGTCATCGCTGCTGGTGTGTGCTTTTCCACGGTTCATAAATCTCGGAGGTGTTTTTACAGTTAACAGAAATTAGGACCATTCTTGTCCATTAAGTGCTTATGTGCACAGACCTTCAGGGGACAATTTGTAGTATCTCGGGAAAGCAATCTGCAATGTGCCACAGAACAAAAAAACTAATCAGCAGCCAGGTGAAAAGAAAATGTCCTATCACAATAAAGGTGTCAGGGATCATTTCTAATAAATATTTATCTTTTAGTGACCTAAAAAGCGTATTAATATTTAAACTTTTTCATAATTGGACAAATACATTCCCAACTATCCCATCAAGTCATAATTGCCTCGCTGTTTAACAACATCCTTTTTCACCCTGTGTGATTCATAGTTGTATTTTCAGGGTGCACTTTACTTTTTCCTCAGTTTCTTTCAATCCACTATTGATTTACTTATTTCCCTGGTTTCCTTAACTAATTGTAGCATTTGGCAGTAAGTGGTTCATGTTTAGAAAAAAAATATTTATATGCCTATTAAAAAGGATACTTTCCTTTTGGGTAATACTACCAACAACTAAATGAAAAACCATTACACAGACGTTTTCCTCAGATCAGTGCATCTCATCTGAGAAAACTAATCACTTAAGGTTGATTGGAATATTATTGGTATTTGGTCATTGAAGAAACATGTTTTTTTTTCTCCTGATGATGGTTCTGTTTTTAAAGTCAGGAGCTCATCGAAGTGATAAGAATTCAGTTTGAGGTGAACACACAGAATCCCATTGCATTCCATACGATAGTTGGTGATATATTTTAACACACAGACGTTGCAATCACTTGAGCCCTGCTCTCCGTCTATGCCTTAGGCTGAATCTAAAGATGAACCACATGACTGCTCCCCAAAAGTGAAGCCAGATCTAGTTTCATCCCCTGGGGGCTGGCTGCAGTATAAGTAAAAAATCCTGCCTCCTCCATATTAGTTGTTGGGACATGGATCTAACTAAAAAGTTAAAGTAAGCCTAAAATTAAATGTTGTTAAAGAGGGTTTCTGTCCATTTACCTACATTTTTGGTAAATTTGGTTTCTATTAGATGCTAAAAAAGGGGGTAAAACATCCGGATTGACAGGTAAGGCAGACTCTCAGTTGGTTGAGCATGTGTATTGGCTGGATCTTGATAGTGCAGCTCCAAACCACAATCACTACTGTGCTGACTCAAACAAACAAATTATGTTTAGGTTCATTTTGCACAATGGGGGGAAGTGGAGATCTGCTTCCATCTTTATATAAAGTCTATGGGCAATGTTCTGTGGGTGTTTTTATGTAATCATGATTTTCTTTTTATAGTTGTCGTGACCTCCATTCTTGATGGTACTTTACCTCGAAGAAGACGGCCATGGCAGCGATGATGCGTCTTTCCTTGATGGCAGCGCTGAGACTGTCAAAGTCATCTGAATTGTAAAGGTAGATCTGCATCTGTGATGGGAAACAGAGCATAAACAGCTTGAGAAGTGGACAAGGAGAACGAACGGTCCTGCCATCAATCACTTGGAC
This sequence comes from Hippoglossus stenolepis, assembly GCF_022539355.2. Taxonomy (NCBI): domain Eukaryota; kingdom Metazoa; phylum Chordata; class Actinopteri; order Pleuronectiformes; family Pleuronectidae; genus Hippoglossus; species Hippoglossus stenolepis. The sequence goes on from NC_061485.1 coordinate 13,829,753, forward strand.
ACACGGCTGAGGAGCTGATGAAAAGCTGTTTTGAGGGGCATAAAAGAGGGAGTATTTATCACTCTCATCAATCTCCCATAATCTGTGTCATTCCTTTTTGTGTGCTGCCACTCCTGGAGGATGCTGAAGAAATACAGCAGGCCCATTCCTCAGGGCGACTGTCCTCACTGAGGCAGTCATGAGCTGAGAGGTGGAGGAATGGGCTCTTTTCCTGTGGGGAGATCTAAGAGAATGGTGTTCTTTTAATCATTGCACCCAATTATATTAAATCATCCACAACATCGCTTCAGATTTCTCAACAAAGCTCAGGTTGTTTGGGTATAATCCACAAACCATCAGAGTGCACCATTTACCTGCATTGCACTATATATATATATATATTATATATATATATATATATATATATATATATATATATATATATATATATATATATATATATATATATATATATATATATATATATATATATATATATATATATATATATATATATATATATATGATTTTCGTTTGTTCTTTCGTTTCATAGCAGACACATATAGTGCTGATCGAAATCAGTAAATGATTCTAAAAGTAGCAATTGGACCTGTCCATCATCTCACTGTCGTGGGCCTCTTTAAATTGAAAAAGCCTTTCATGTCACTGAAACAAGTTAATTGGCAATAAGAAAAAGGTCCTAGATGTTGATTTAATTAAAATCCTTTTTTCTCTTTCAAAGGAAAATTACGAGACCCCCCCACCGCCCCAGTCGGCTGTGCTGACAACAGATGTAAATAGTGAAAGTAAATAAGCGCATAAATAAGCATGGATCCATTAATGTGTACCACAGGCCTGAACCAGGTACAGAGTGACTCAATCCAGATAATTTGAGTTAATCAGCTTCCTTCAGAGTTCCTTTAACTGCAGACTTTAATGAAGCTAATTTGTTGTCTGAGAACTCAGCAAGAAAGAGCACTGGCCATTCATCACCCTTCAGATGTTATTAACTACATTACCCAATTAAGCTGCCCCCCCCTAAGGCTTAATTTACTCACTGGGATTGGCTCATGTGACCCGCTCTTGTTAACACCACACTTTGGAAAACGTGATTATCAAACAAATGATCAATTATCACTTAACATGTACAAAGCAGCCAATAAAACATAAATGTTGCCAAAAGCGATTTGAGTCACTCGATTGCACGCTTCATTTCACAGGATGTTATTGAGATGTGATGTAGAACCACTCGTTTGGAGTAAACTTCTTCCACAGATGATGCTGAAAGCAGTCGATTTTAACCAGGTTTTGAGTTGATTTTTAAAGCAATTAACAGCACTGTTCTACGGCACAATGCGTAAAGATACTTTTGAAAATGATGAGTACCCGTAATCAATGGCAGCTTGCAAAAGACCAGAGGGAGCAGGTGGAAGCTAAAAGACAACAAAACATTATTTGAGCTTTATAATTTTCCTCCAGTTTTCTCTACAGAGCATAAAGCCCATGAAATCCACATCTATCGAGCCACTGTTTTGTCTCAATTCAGTCTATAGCACTCCTTTCCTCAGTTTCAGGCGCAGAGTGAGTGCAAACACGAGTGCAGAAAACTGCTCTGCATTCCCAAGTCCCATTTAAGCACAAACAGGTGAAAAAACAAAGTCATGTTTGGCATGATTTCCCCAGACAACAAGATACTGAGGCGAGACAAGAAAACTACACAAAATAAGTTTGTGTGTGCAGGTCTTAGATTTTTTTATCCCAGCAGCACAAATTTACTCCTATTTTCTTTCTTTATTCTGTACCACTGTGCTACCGCAGTGCCTTGTGTTTAACAGGTAAACCCGTCTGTAACACATGATGATTATCTCACTCACATCACCATCCACCTTATTTCTTCCATTTGAACACCCTACAAAAATCCATTTCAAGAAGAATTGAGTGTCGCAAAATCACTACAGTGGGTTTCACATGAAACTCGGTGTTTCACATATTACCGGAATGGAGAGAGGATTATGGGTCAGTAAATATAGATAGATCGTATTTATTACCTCTGACAAGGAGGCGAGGTTTTCATCGGTGTTTGCTTGTCTGTTAGTCAGCAGCATTACACAAACACTACTGAACAGATTTCCATGAATCTTGCTGGAAGGAGGCAACATGGGTTATGGGAGAAGTTTAGTGCGGATCCAGATCAAGGGATTTTGTTTTTTCACTTTCTTTAACATCGCGAGATGAGGGTTCTTCCAACATTGTAGTTGATTTTGTTGAATAATTCATGGTTCTTGATGAAAAAAATAAAAATCTGGATCTAGTAAATTTAAATAAGGGGACTGTTGGCGGAGGGATACACTCTACTAAGTACCATTCTAGTTTTAAGTTGCATTTGTTTATCTGTTTGATTTTGCAGAAAATGATTTCCAAGAAATTCTGTGGAGGGTTGGAGCATTATCCAAGGAAGAACTCATTCAATTTCGGAGCTGATCTGAAATATAGGACATTTTTAGCCTTGGCAGAGGTATTTAAACTCCAAGTGCCCTTCAAGTTGTTATTTCCAATGACAGCCACACAGCCCAATGTCTGTATCTGAATATGCTCGACGTTTCCTTTTCACATTGACCTAATTCTGGCAAACATCTGATAATACAGTCATTCAACAGCAGAGTGGAACCAAACAAATAGCTGGTAAATATACATTAACGCCGATTGTGTCCATATATTACTGTCGCTATGACGGCTGTTGCGAGTTACACATCATAAACACACATCATTCTTCAGATATTATTGCATACAGCCTTTACCAGCCACTCCATTCCCACCCCTGACTTCAGTAATTCCATGCTCCACAAACCTCGACTCGCTCAGTCAGGGGTGTTCATTAGTTTTCATGTTTTATTTTCTGTTTTTCAGACGCGTTTGTCTATACCCTCAGTGTATTTGAGTGGTATTTTCAGGATTAGGTTGTATTTACTATGCGCGACTGTATTTCTTGTATTACCAGCACATTTTGTTATGCCTTATGTGTGGCAAAGCTGACGACTGTGTTTTTCAGTTTACAGTGTATACGTGTTGTTAAACCAGTAAATATGTTTTCCTTATTTGCTGGTGGTTTGTGTGTCTGCAAGGGCTTTTGTTAAAGTTCAGCGTAACAGGCTTTCAGCTCCGCATCATCTCCATGTCTTGACCCTCGCTGTAAACTTAACTCTCTGATGCAAATATGCTTCCAGTGCTTCTGGAGCTGTTCTGAAATGTACTGCACTCTCAGTACACTCACTCCATCACTTCATACATCCGCGGCACTGTGTGCAAACGCGTACCCTTCCCAGGTATGATTTGTAATTCATGTATAATTAATCTAACCTTGGTGACACCCTAATATATTATTAGAAAAGATCTCCCTATGGTGCCCCAAGGCAGGAAAAATTCACTGCTTCATTTTTCATTGTGCTGTTTGAGCGAACAGGTGGTCCATCTATTGATTTCCCCTCTTTACTCCCATGAAAAAGACCGTTGTTAGATTAATGTCATGTCAGGAGCTACAGGCCGAGCACGCCATTGGTGTTTTTCTTCTTTTACATCCCCGTGTTACACATGCAGAGCGGTTCCATAGCACAGCACAGCAAACTATAGTGTATATGTATTTGTTTGTGTCTTCTCTTTCAGCGCAGGTGGGATCAACGCTTTGGAGTTAAATGCTTTATGCAGTGCGGTGTATGCGACTCAGGGCCGACTGTGACTCATTTGCAGAGGAGACCATTAGACAACAGATTGGAAAAAAAACAGTCTCTGTTTAAGAGACAAATAAGCCCTGGAGCTCAACCTTCAAGGTCAGGCTGGTTAACTCTCCAAGAACAAAACATAAAACACAACAAAACAAAAGCTGGTAAAGATCAGTGGGTGCGTGGTGCACAAATATTTAGAAACATGCAGAGGTTCGCTGCACGCCTGGTGTCAGATGAAATATAATCTCAAATACATCAAATCCTGTCAAGGCATAAATATGAAAAATTAAAATGCCACATCTTACAGCAGGGAGCAGTTAAATGGCCGAAGGCTGGAGCCAACATAACCAAGTTCCCCGTAAGATCATTCATCATTTCATTTCACTGTTTCACCCTCTAGGCTACATTGTGAAATAATGCACCATGTTTGATACATGTAGGCTGGCTTATTGATAAAAGAGGATTATTAAAAAAAAGCCGACCTCCCACTCTGTGCTGTTGATTTTTGAACAGAAGGTAGAGCCAGGTTTTTTTTTTCCCCACTTAAAACATTGGGGGGGTTAGGTGTTTTTCCAACATTTGATTTCTCAGAGAATAGTTTATTGATCTTGATGAAAAAAAATCTGACATGTTTAGAGAACTGACATTTAGGAGTGTGTGCAGTCTAATTAATAATCTGGATCTATAGTGAATTTGAATGTGGTTTTATAAGGGGACTGTTGGACCTTGGTGTCATTCCAGTTTTCCCTGCAGGTTTGGGGGAATTGGGAGAATTGTATTGTGTATATAAAAACCATCTATAATCCTATGTATTTTTTTTTTTCCTCTTTTAGGGAAATTAGAGGATATTTTTTGCCAAATCACGTTTGTGTTCACATGTACAAACAGGCAGGGATGTTTCGTATCATGATGTTCTTTTTTTATGTATTTAAAAAAGCATGATCCTTTTATATTTCAAGCACATTAGCTTTAGAATCATAGAGAGGTCAAAGCAAAAAAAACTAATTCTTTACCCAAAGACATGCTAAGCTGCAAATCTACCGTATACATCTCATCTATAAATGATGCATCTGGAGGGCACACTTTACTTGTTCTTGCTCAGCTTTTTTCTAACAGCTGCTCAAATTGGTCATTAAAGTGAATTCCATCGTCTTATTTAGAAGCGCACCATCAAAGGAGCCATATGCACAACAGCTTTATAATGGCTGTATATAATCCGGTGCCCTTTAACACTACGCTGAACACAAAATGATGTGGCAAAAAATAAATCTAATTACTCAGCCATTCAGCATCAAAAAAGCCGTGCCTGCAGTGAGGGCTCCAAAGAACAGGGCCAAGAAACAAACGACGAGGACTCGAGCTGTGCGCTTGGAGATAGGACGGAGACACACATTGACAACCAGTTCCTGTTTTCATACACTGTTGTGTTTACGCTAATTATATGACAATAGAGAGGGCGAAAACGTTTTTGTTTAAAGCCTCAAAAGTATGTAATAATATGACACGTTCACATATTCATTTTAGATAGTTAATAGAAATGGTATTGTAAATGATAAAAAAAAAAAAAAATTGAAGGCACTAATACAAATACTCTGCACCACATACAAAGGGTGGGATTTATGCTTTAATCCACAAGACAGAATAAATAAAACCAAAAGGTTTCAGTCAGACTTAATACCCTTTATATCTGTGCCCCAAGAGTCAGCGATGTCCGTTATTTTTTTCCAGCTTTTCTTTTATTACTTGCAGTCGGTTCTCCTTTTGTTTTTTCTGCCTGTTCTTTGTCTTTTGTCAATAATGACATTGGTGAATCTGATTTGATTTTGAGCCCCAAAAAAATTTCAAGGACGAGAAAAGTACAAACTTATGCTTCATTGTTCATTTCATTTAAATTCTATAACAAAACTTTATTTTCCCCGCAGCTTTTCAGGCAGCCTTCATTGATGTGATATCCTCGCTACAGAATCCAAATAAATGAAATATGTATATTATTTTCTATTACAAATTGTGCTTCTTGAAAACTTCCAGTCTGGAGGTTTTAATGGGGCATGCTGGGAATATAGTATTTCACTTTCATAAACTTTCATAAAGGCACTCGCAAGATCGTGTTAAAACACTTGTGCCTACACTTCCCACACTTTCGGGTCTGTATTATCTGCAGTCTCTAAGCATCATCGTTCAGCATCCTTTGAAAGCTGGAGTTTACCTAAAAATAGCTAATGACCAAAGTACATTTTGTTTTCTCTGACAATCTTCAGCCCTCAGCCTCCCTGAGAGGAGCTGGAACTGGATTTCAGAGGCATTAATGGGCTGCCTCAGTTCTGCATCAACTCTCTGACATTACGAAACCTGTGAAGACTAAAATACCCGCAGAATACTTCAAGCACCATTGAGTCTGTGCCAGAATTCAGTCAATTCTAGAAGGTAAATGTCTTGCATTTCATTTTAGCATTAAACTTAGAATACGTAACTTCATCTACGAGGGGTCTCTGGATCAAAACGATAACTAAATACCTAATGTGTTGACATCGTGAATGAGCTTGGGATCAGGGGAGTTGTTGTCTTCAACATCATTGCTGATGAAAATCTACCTGATGCGCCTCAGGTGCCAACGAGACAGATGAGGTAATGTAGTGAAGTTTTATTCATGCAAATAGTAATGAATGATCGTGGTCCATTATGAGTGACCAATTAAAACAGTGGAAGCAAAAAACAGCAGACTGGCTAACTGATTAGAAGTGTGTTTTTCCCCTCGCCATCGTCTGCCCCTGAAGTTGTAGCAGACACGGACACAGCCACGTGTAAAGTTGATATGATGCAATTAAAAGGCGACCAAAATGAAACGTCCCATTACCTTGAATACATTTCTCTGGGTTTTAACATTGTTGGAAACATTGTTGGATACTGTAAGTACACAGGTCAACAAAATAAATAACATAGGTTTGTAGTTTTTAGACATTTAAATGAAGAATTGTTGCATATTGCATCTTCCAAGGCTTTACTCAAATGGAAATTTCCAATTATATATATATATCTATTCACCTCATAGTTCAGGAGATATCAACTTGTCTATAAAAACTCATCTGTCTACTCACTACAGGGACTTGACAACTCTTCTTCATTCAGCATTGACCCTCAACAACCCACATTGCACGTTTGTCAAAATGTAGTGTAGCAACAGGATGTTTTACCTCTACAGGGAACCTCCTGCCACCGAGGCTGTGCTCAGAGCCTGATGATCCATTACTCTGGCCCCAGTGAAACTCCATCTTCTCAGCCTTAAAGCGGCCTGGCAGTCCAGCGCCTCTTACGAAGTAGTCATCCTTCAGGAGAACGGCAACTGGAGACAAAGAGGAATTTTTTTTTTAAAAGAGGAAGATGCACTCAGAAAAAGATGGAAAATTAAGTATATTCATGCAACTGCAGCAAAATGGAGATTAGTTGTCAGAGCACTGACTCCACAGAAACCCAGAGCAGTTGTGGCTCATTGTTTTGTTTGACGCTCCCATTATCTCCAGATCAGAACTTAATTCTCATTATCTAAATTCTCATCTAATTTTGCAATGACAGCTCAATTATCTAAAAAAAAAAAGGACATTTGAATTTTGTGACGCTCCTATTTATCCAGATCCTGAGATGAGTTTGCTATCTCTAACATCATCTAAATATTGTCTATAGTAAAATGTCATTACAATTTCTACTTTCTCCATACATGGTTTAATCTGTTTATTAGTCGCTGTTGCTCCCTGTGGTATTTGTCCCTCTGGGCTTATTAGAAACATCAATGATGAGATCCAAACTTGACATAGAAGACACAGTAGTTCCGGTCTTTTTAAATACAAGATGTGTGAACCGTGTAAACTCCACATTTCCTTTTCTTTTGTTGACAAAATTGGATTTTAATTAAGCTGCCTTGAACACGGACTAATCAATGTGCTTTTATCCTTTCATTAGAGGCGATTTAAAAAGGAGCCAAGAAGCTGTAAAATCTCAAATGATCAGGACTTTGGGAGGAAGTGAACATTGCCGACGGGTATTTTGCTACCTGCCGACCCACAGTCTGACACGGTTTGCTCCTTTAAGATCCTCTATGCGGGGGAATCGTTTCATCGCTGGATACAAAGTCAGTGGTGGGCACAATCACAATGATGCCACTGATGTCCCGTTCAGAGAGAGCACCTGCCAGCCTCCTCCTGTGGCCTTCACGTTCCATCAGTTGACTGTGGGGTGCTGTGGTGAACAGCTTCAGACAAAGCCATTCTCTCTTTAACTTGTTGCACGGTTCACTAGGAAGATATAATGGCATTCACCTGCTTTGCTTGCTTTTTGCGGGGCTGTAATGACATTGCTTTTGACTGCATAATAGAAGGCCTTTTTTACATTTTCTCTTATGCAGGAGTATAACCTGTTTCCAGCCTGCTGAAAATGTATAAATGATATGCTGGGGCAGAAAAAGATGAGATTCTGACATTTTTGTAGCATTTTTACGTCTTGTCACTACCATTTATTCATATATGATGAATGCATTGTAATATTAACTTTAACTGAGTTTTATTAATATGTACAGATGAACTTTAAATGTTTATGTGCAAATATAATTCAAGTCTTTATGTGAATATTAATATTGTATCGCATTATCAGGCCCTTCTTGGGCTCTAACGTAAATATACCATTAAATTGTGCAATTTCACAGACTTTCAAATGATATGTCACCTCAAAATCACTTGCTTATATAGCCTCAGGTCTCCATCATTAAACATTTGCTGTGGAAGTATTTTATTTTTGTGAGAACCTTCTCTGAATACCAATGCCCACAGTTTTGGTCTTAAAACTAAACCTGAATATTAAGAATAGCAAAACGATTTCACCCATGCCACTTTACTTGTGAATTTGATATTTCAGTCAGGTTATTCACGTACAGATGATAGTTAGTATTCAATCTGTGTTTTTTTTTCTTCTTCTAATATTCCTTGCCTATAAGAAGCCAGAGATTTAGGACATTAAGTATTAGAAACGTGTCTCCACTGTTTGAGAAAATGTGAGAAATGCGCATAAAATTCAGCCAAACTGAACTCTGACCAAAATGTTATAAGCATAGACATCTCCATATCAATTAAAAACCGTAAGATTACTTGTCTTTGTGAGGATATGTCAACTTTGTATTTAACACTTTAGGCTTGTGATCGTATCAGAATCGGCTATTTAGTCTAAACATTAGGTTTAATTATTTGATATGCTGCAGCTTTTATTATTCATAGGCTATTAAGGCTACTCAGTGCACTGTGGCCCAATTAGTTCATCGAGAGATGATGTGCAGATTTTTGTTTTGTTGCTTTGGTTGAGCCACACTAATTTTTCACCATGCACTAATGACATTATGCAACGGCCTCTGAGAGTTTTTAAACAGACTCAGACATTAAAAAATTCATAGCAGATAATGTCATTAATCTTCTGTTGGAATAGTTTTCCATGTGCCAACAGCAATTGGATTCACTTTAAAACTTCAGATTGTCTGTTTCCCGTAAAAAAAATTTTAAAAAAATGTACCCACGTTCATGGATTTGAATTTGAGCTGTGTTAGTTTTCCATGACATCTGAAAACTTATTATAAGATCATCATATTTCTGATACCCTGGCCGAGGTTCCATGTTAATGTATGTGTAGCCCTCTGCCATGTCTACGTTTGACATCATTAGCCAGATTAGACCCGTTGCTCTGTCGGCTGATCCCCCGTGTTATGGGGAGATTTAGTTGGCGTCTCTGGAGAAGGACAGCCCACTTTTAATCATATCACAAAGCGAGAGGATGTGAATGTACAAGCAAACACAGACTGTCAGTAAACACGGGGCGACATGATGAACAGGCAGAGAAAATGGATGAAATCAAGGCAAGGGAAACCAGATCCCCTCTTGATGGATAGCAGAGAGAACAGTACAGCAAAAAAAATAAGAAAAAAAGACAAGTGTGAGATCCAGGGAAAACCGAGGGAAGAGACGAGGAGATCTGAGGAGAGGAGAACCTCGTGTGATGAGGGATGAGCTGAGCCCCTGTCGTGAGGCAAGAAAGAATCTGCCAGCAGTATTAACGTGCCAGTGCCGCTTAAGCTGATGTCCCACAGCTTGAAGGAAAAGGTCTTAGATGCAGGAGATTTCCAAGACTGAGAGCATCAGGTCAAAGTGAAAATCAGTCCACGTTGGAAAGACCTAGCCATCACATGAGGATAATTGTGGAACTCGCTTGCAAACATGCAAAAACATTTACAGAGATGGTAATGAGTCTCAGACATTGCTGTTATTGATGTAGTGTAATCCTGTGTTAAGCACAAGGAAAGTCAAGGATAGAGGATGCTGGCTGGCCCTGGGAGTCTCATTAGAAATGCAGCCCTGGGTGTGTTTGAACCCTCCAACAGCAGAGCAGGAATTAGAAGCTTAGCCAAAAAGACCTTGAATCACAGCCTGTGAAAGAAGGGGAGTATGTGTGAAAGTAAATCCTTGATCAATGCAAATGTCTCTTGGGGTCCTCCGATTCCTCATGAATTTGAGTTGTTTGAAATTTTATGAAGAATGTTTTACGAAGGAATGCAGCCTGAATGGCGGCCAATCAGCTCGATCTCAAAGCGGGTTAAGTCGCACGGGACCATTGCAAAATCAATCACAATGAACTTTTAAGATCTGTTCACTCAGTTCTTAATTACAACATTGACTTTTAAATAGTGTGAAGTTAAAGCCCGTCTGAGCAGGATTTGAGCGCTTTGATTTCAGCGCCCCCTAGTGGCAGCCTCAATAGAAATACTGTGGGACAGATCAAGCGTGGTTAACTTCAGTATTTTAAATTTGCAATTTTCTTGGATTCTTTCAACAGACTAGATTGTATTCTTGAAAATTGGATTCTATTTGTAAAACATCCGAGAACATGAAACACAAGCTATTTTCTCCTAAAAAAAATCCAAGTTGCGAATCCAAATTCCGAGAATGAGGTTAAAGTACAGTCATTTCTAATGAATGGAGTGAGCGCCTGTTCATTCCAAAAAAATTCAATTCATTGGGCTTAATAACTGACAGTTATAAGAATGAGGTCTGAATTCCGTTGTATTATCTTGTACAATAGAATAAAGGCTTTCATTTCGTTTTGAGATCTTCCAGACAGAAAGGGCATCAAAGCAAAAGCCCCCCCATCATCCAAGGCGGTAAGGTGTCGGACAAGAGATACCAACTTTGGAGATTTTTAACTCTAACCGCAAGCAATACTGATGGGCAGGAGAAATGTAGTTGGGGAACTAAATTTGATCAAGATTAAAGAGATATGAAGGGTATGTTCCAACTTTGATATCTTCTACAACTGTTTCTAACTAGGGTATGGTGAGAACTAGAGTAATAGTGATCAATTTTCCTCAAATTTAACCTAAAAGTCCAGATCAGGGTGGATGTCCCATGCTGAACTCCCACAACAGCTTCCACGATCTAGGTTTTATCTCCAAGACTCGCATCATAATCCCTTTGCTCTTCATTTGCGATGTAAAAATGTTCCACTCTTCCACACAGCCAGAGTGATAAAAAGTGTTTCCTGTTCATAGTTAAGTAATAAAATCATAGCGCACCACAGGGCGTCTCTCCTGCATGGCCACTGCTCTCAGACATAATAGAGGAGGTTGTACCAGTGTCTGCTGAAATGTAGTTTAGACGATTTTGCTTACAGTCGGCAGCAGAGCTGAGAGCACTGGAGCAGTGAATAAAATAGAGTTGTGCCGCTCTTCACTCCATTTCTGTCAACCTTTTTTTTTTTTACTAGTTAAAGCCAAGGTTTGTGAAAGTTCACAGTATGGCATGTTGTTGTCTCGCATTGCATTGTTTACAATGATGAAGTGGAAAAAGTGAAATGATTTAACTGACATAATGTGACTCCTCTTGACAGATGATCAGGCATCAAGCTTATAGGCTGCAACCCCCCCAAGAAAAGGCCATTAAATCGCGGAGATGGGCAAATAAGAATATAATGTGTGAAGTATTTCAGCCAAACTATGAAGAGTTATTTCATGGTTGAGTTTCTTTATGCTGAATAAAAAAAAACCCTGATAGTTGACAGCAGTCAGGTGTTAAATGAATCAAGTGTCAGTAAGACCTCTCAGCTCCTAAGGGCCACGGTGCATTGACGACCGCACAATGACAACAAAAGGCTTGCATAAAATTAGTCTTGTTTGACGTCATCCATGCAGACATAACAACAATTCCAAAACAAAAGGCTGCCAAGGAGGGTGCATGAAAAGGGGAGAGTGACCTTGCTGCAACACAAAACATATCAAGGATGCAACAAATCGTGATGCGGAAAACAGAAGACGATTTCAAAGACTCATTTGGAGAAGAGCGTCTAGCATTCAAAACTTTGAAATTCTTTTCCAAGAACATGAAGGACGAATTCCTGTTGGAATCAATAACCAACACTGTCTTAAAGAGAAGCATCCTCAGACAGGTGTACCCACATTTTAAGTGTGAAGTGAATCAAATGCAACATTAGAAATAAAGGTTGAGCAAAAGTTTGTTCACTGCTTTTGACCTTGTTCTCAACTTTGGTTGCTGCTCTACCGTCTAAAGAGCGGCAGTAAATCAATCAATCAATCAAACCCTCCATCCATCCATCCACTTTAAATGTGATGACACGTCAGGAACACACATTATATTCAAACATACAGTACATTGAATCTTTGTAATGTAGTACTTCAATCAAAACCATATGTTTCAATGTAAAAATAGATTCCACTGGTCATCTCATTGAAATTCCAAAAGAAAACAGGAGAAGTAACAAACTGTTCTATAACAAACCAAAATAAAAATACTGGTTTAGGACAAGAGGATATTGAATGGATTTCTGAAAATCATGAAATGAATTTTCTAAATATTTTGCTGGCCTCTTCTCAGGAGCCTTTGCATGATAATATTTGTGTGGTAATGTGGTTCCACTTTCCTGATTTCCACAGTGTTTAACAATCTAAAATTCCCTCTGTACTGCATGTGCCCAAAATTACAGCCAGCCTTGTTGTTTTCCATCTTTGTAAATAAGCAGATGAAGCGTTGCGCCGTTGTCCCAGTGGCCTTGGTTGTCATGGAGGCTAACAACTCTCATTATGATCATACGCAAAAGATGACACTACTCGGAGAGAAACTGCACCAAAAGCAGGGGAGATCAATTAAGGTCAGGGTTTTCACACAAATAGCCCATGGATTTGTTGATTAAAAAAACAATGTGGCAATAGTTTGAAATACCAGTTAATCAAGTAAGCTTCACAATGTTTCTGTAAACAAGGCAAACAGGCTGTGTGCAAAGAGAGAAAGTGAGAGCAGTGCACAATGAAGGCAAATAACAGAGGAATTATCAAAACCACTAGTTTGATTTAAACTAGGGTTGGTTGGATAACACTTTTTTTTATTATCATAAAGTGAATATATATTGCAGAGTGTTAAACTTTCTGGATATTTAAATATGTTTATGGATCAAATTACTACATTGTTTTTATGTGTCTACAAGTACGTGAATTTAATACCTGAAAATCAAAAGGGACCTTAACCGATTGATACAAAAATCCAGTAAGATCCTTTAATTCTGCACTTAACAGTTGTGTTGCACCCTACACATCCTGGTGAAATTTGAAATAAACAACAAATCATTACCCCAAAGAAATTAAAAGATTTTGTTGACCTATGTAATTCAATTAATCAAGTACTGTGATTTAAATTTAATCTACAGACCATTCATTTTGTATTTATCTATTTTGTTATTTATTTTTAATTAATTTGCTTAAGTCTACAGACCCATTTAATTCCGTCTTTACATTTCTACCGTCTCATTGTATAATCAGCTTATATTTCAGCTGTGAAGCACTTTAAACTCCACTGCAAAAATGCTAAACAATACTACTACTACTAATAATAATAATAATAATAATAATAATAATACATTACTATAAAGTTCGAGTGACTAAAGAAAACAAATTGATGCACACCTGTCTTTCCAGTGTTTTTCATGGTGGTCTGGTTGGAGGACTCAGCGCTGAATTTGTCGAACACCAGCTCCTGAAACTCCTCTGAAACCAGAGCTTGTTCATCTGTAATGTCCACAGGTGATTGGTTTTTCGCAGCACATTCTGGATATGAGGCTTCCCAGCGTCGAGGTCCATGGTTTCCTGCAGAAACAGAAGACACAAGAGTCTATAAAAAATGTAGACCAAGAACCCCAAATCACCTATAGTGGCTGTTACACAAACTAAACTGAAAACACTGACATCATGACTGCTACAGCAGCAGGGAGGTTTCTATATGGCTATAATGGAAACTGAGAAAACGAGGACAATGACTCTTTCATATTAATTCGGCTGCAGGGCCCTCAAAGCACCAAAGCATCTGGAAAGCATGTAAACACAATGGAAATTCATCATTCAGTGGTAATTGTCCATATATGATTGAAATATCCAAACAAGGTATATTCCTGCAGCGCTACACCTAGCATTAAGAATGGGTGCAGAATAAATACATCTGTGTTTAAATAGCAACAGAAATACACCATCTACGCAATTCAATAGAAAATACTCCACTTTAAACAATTCATGTGCAGTGTGTGCTTCAAACCAACTTCCTGTAGAATCCCCATCCACTGTCTGCTCTTTTAATCCTCTATCCCCTACAGTAGCGCTTCTACAAAGGAATAATTCACAACCGACAGGGGTCCCCTTGATCTCTTCTCGGGTACAATGGGCCAATGCAACAACAAAAGCTGAGGGATCAGGGGAACAAGGAAGCATGCATGGAATTTAACTTTTCTGGGTTAACACAATATTTATGATCCAATTCCCCGCAGATATAGGGCAACTTTGCTACTGGCTCATGAAAAAGATATGTGAACTCCTCTTCACGACAACACCCAGGGATCAACGGTGGCTTTATGTCTTGCTATGTATAAACACCTTGCAGCCAAAGACACTGTGCGCCCTCATGCCTCGAAAAAAGACAGCGTGATTCAGGATTATTTTGAAATGTTTTTCCGCGTCAACCAGAGCACAATCATAAACATGGCTGTGGGGTATGGAGACATATAAAGAGTATTTGTTTCATCCATCTCTCCACTGAATATGCCCCTAAAATAGGAAAAGAGTGCACCAGGAAATTCCTCTGTTTTGTAAAGGGACTTAAATTAACATCAATTGTCTTCTAAACACCACCTGAAAGATTATGGAGTTATCAGTTCTGGATTGCAGGCAAATATTGGAATGGATATGAACTCCATTTCTGACTAATGACTGCATTAGCAAGCAGGATTAAATTAGTCAGTCATGGCTTTAGACTTACCAATATGTCTGTACCAGAACAACTCCAATATTCCATGCCCTGGAACAGAGCCTATTATGAATGCAATACTAATACTATAAGGCAGGAGAAAGCTGCTTGCACATAAGGGATTTCTATAAAGTGGAGCGTGCGTTTGCCATACTCAAATAGAAAGAGCTTTGTGTACAAATTTATCTGTTAAGCCTTCATGTAAAAGGAAAAAAGGACGATACTTTTATTAAAGGTTAAAGCAAAATTTCTATTTTTAATTCTAACACTGCAGCCAATCACCCCCAGTCGTATAAACACCCTGCTTCCAAGGCTAACCTTGCTGAGAATGAACACCTCAATCAATATGTGAGAACCAAATAATTAACATGAAGACATAGCAACTTTGAGAGATAGGGTTACTACAGTAGCTTCAAGATTTGCTAGACATCGGCTACCTTGACTAAAGCCCAAAGCAGGGGTTCAGAGAAAGGACAGCAGTGTTGCATAGTTCAGTTGAAAGTATGTTGAGCTAAAGTCACGAATAAATTGTGAAAATAACAGTAAAATAAAGGTCTAGCTTAAATCTGGAGTTTTACAGCCAGAACACAATATTGTTATACACTGATATCATCAGTGTATATCAGCCAATATTGCAAGAACAACTATGCATGTTGGAACTGAAAAGTTGAAAAATAATACAAAAATCTGGATCCATAGGCCAATGCGTTTATGTTCACTTTATGACTAAATAACAGAACTATCAATCTATAACATTTCTAAATTTTCTGAACGTTAAAAAAAAAATCTATATTATTATTTGCCAAATGAAATCCAGTATATTTGAAATGTGTATGAACCGACCTGATGATGTGAACTTATATCACTTGCCTCACAAGCAGTTTTAGTTCACATGTAATACCCAGTTGTATAAACTTTCAGTGAATTCCTCTCAAATGTTTCACACCGAAGCTCAAACTGAAAGTAAAACTCAGGTTAGATGTACATTTAGACACTTCTGGGAAATATTGTTGAAATATATAGTACAAACTGGAGGCAACTGAACACTTGATCATGCCTTACTCCCATCCCATTTGGGCTGGCAGAAAAAATATATATTCTTAGGCAGAGCTGTCTGAAGTAAAATGCTTGCAGTTGCTTCAAACATTTACCAGTTCCCTAACCAATAAAGTAAGTGTACTATGTAAGCTACCAACAATATAAAAATTCCAGACACAGAACTATCCCTGTTCTCCAGTGGGCAATTTCAATCTATACTTTCTTCCCCTTTTCCCTTTCTCTTCTCGAGTGAAATGTTGTAAAACACAAAAGTCTTCAAAATGTATATAAATACACATTTTATTCATATTTTAACCGAATGTACTTGTATAAAAAAAAAGAGAACTAAATGAACAAGAACAAAATGTGTTTTTTACTATGTACCTAGTCTTACTTCTGCTCAGTGTAAGATTCGTCTACAGGGTATTTCTGTCTTTAAGAGTCACGATTCTCAACTCTTTTTCACCCTGTGTCTTAGCCCCTCCCTGCACAAACTGAGCGGAGCAGAGTGCGGGCAAATGAACACCTCGTTATGTTAAGTGCAATAAAAGCTTTTCAACAAATACTTCTAAAAGCAAAGATAGACAGACATCGACCCCAAACAATCTGAAAATCAGGACAAACTATCAACAACTTCTTTAAGCGCCGAGCGATCTGGCGACAGCGGCGAGGATCACAGTCTCTGCTGCTGATGGCGGGGATGGCCGGGGCACCAGCAGTTCTCCTGCTGCTTCAGCTCTATCTTACCGACAAGCACAGGTGCACAGACTTTGACTGATCCTGCGTGTAAGGGAAGAAATACTCCTTGCTATACAACACTGATATCGGTAAGGTTATTTACAAAAAGCAAATAAAAGCCTGTGCACTCAGGCTGCGATCAAACAATTTTCATCCTTACACAACAACAAAAACGAAAAAGGGAGAAGCCCGCAAAACCTGAGTGACATATCTCAGAACAACAACAGACTCAGTATTCCAGCCGTGTGCAGACAGATTAGATGTTCACTCCGAGCATGAAAGGAAGTTACAAAATAAACGGCTCCTGATAACTGGCTGGCTTGTGCAGTACGAGAGCTGGGACGTAAATGTCATCAACCGAACAAATGTCATTCTGTCACTTCAGAAACACATGACATAATGAGCCGAAGCCACTCAAGAGCTACACAGGTCACTTCTATTCAGGGCAACTATAGAAGAGGGTTATCTTTCGGCTAATTTTTCATTCAAACACACATTACATCTCATTTGCTGCAGGAGAGATAATTCTGCCTTTTAAGAATGGAGAAAGGGAGGAGCAGCAGTTAAATCAGATAAGTGAGGGTTGCACGGCAGCCGATTAATCTGTCCCATTGCCATCCATCAGAATGACTATAATCCTTGTGGTTGTGCCTTTCCCCGCTGCAGCCCTGCCAATCTATAAGGACGAGGTGAACAAATGTAAAAGAAGTCTGGGTTTTCTACAACATTACATGCCACATTTGGAGCTACATTCTGCAAATGGCTGTAAAAGATTTATTTTATTCTAGTGAAACTCTTTATAGGAGCGGCCAGGTCATTCATGCAGAACACCGATGGTTTTACAAACTTGGGATGGATAAAGAGGAAGGAGGTACAGTGATGATACGGCTCACCTTACAGTAGGGAGGCCAGTGTGTGGAAAGGTCTCCTCTGGGTATTAGATTTGTGATAACACTGGTGCTACCGATTACTCCGGAGAATTTACAGGCAAAGAGTTGTGTTGGCTCAATATCTGTGGTGTGCTTACTTGGATTTTTTTTATGTTAGATTAGACACTTTCAGTTTATTTTGTAGCAATCGACTAAATTGACACTGGTAGTTTACAAACTGGAGTTTTTTTTCATTTTATTTGATGAACACGGGCACTACAGCTGAAACACAAGGACAGAATTTTTTTTAAAAAAGGCTCAGACAAAGTCATATTTAATAAAAAAAACTTGTTTTGGCCTGTGTGAACTTTTGCAATGTAAACTAGAATGGCATTCAGGAGAGCGCATACCTCCATCAAGGCCCAACAGTCTCCTCAAAATTAAAACAAATAAATCAGGCTGCACTAAATTTCACACTCATATTGATATTAGCCGTGTAAAAGCTTGATTTTTCTCATCAGGATCCATAAATCATTCTCTGAGTAATCAACAAAAATATATAAAACACTAAACCTCGCAGTGTTAAAGAAAGTGAAAAACAAATCCTGGATCTGCCCCCTGATCCGGATCTATATTAAAATCTAAGAGGTTCCTCACTGACCCATGCCTCATCCTTCCACCAAGTTTCGTGGTAATCCGTCCTGTAATTTGTGTGTAATGCTGCTATACGCAGATAAAACCTCCTTGGCAGGGTTAACAATGTTAAAAAGACAGTGGAGGCCAATGAGCGAGTTTTATAATCAGTGTGCACCTGAACACTGTGAAATACCGGTAACACCAAGTACTGCGGCATCCCTGCCTTCCAGGAATATCACAACATGTATTAGAATTTATCTCTATACACTGTTGCAGAGGAAATTAATTTCCTCCATAGCAGCTAAATGACTGAATAATGTGCAAGAAAATGTCAGTCTACTCGGATAATCAGGCTAGAAGCTTCCTGTGGTGGTCACTAATATACTTATTTGAATTTTGAGACCAATTGTGGGTTGGAAAAATGAAGCCTAACCGTGTGATTACTTTGTTGTACTGGTCTTTTTACATGTTTTTAGTGGCCTGCATCATAAACTGTTGCTGTTACTTGTTGGTTATTTTGTTGGAACCCAGTACAGCTGCAGTTATTCTGGAATTTATTTCACTTCCCTCATGATAGGACTCAGACGGAAAAATCACAGGACTTTGACGTCAAAAAGTTAAACACTGATTCATCTGGTCAACGGTGAGAGGGAACGAATTCAAATTGAGGGAGTTGAGTGAAAAGTGGCTCATTTGTGTAGTGTGGTGTCCTTGAACGATTCACACAATGGTGCATGTGCATAAACAATGTGTTTACACATTAATATTAATATTGTAGGCGTCAGGTCAATTCGGAAGATGTGGCAGCAGCAAAACAAGCACACAGCCACATATCAGAACTAAATAAACAGAGATGGATTCAAGCAGGTTTGATGCTGCAGTGTCCATACGCCATTTACTCCCTGACTTGTCGAAATTCAGAGTTCTCATTTAGATTCCCAATTTTTCAATTGCTAGACAATAAGTTTATTAGAAAATAAACTACAACAGGCATTTTCAACATCCTCAAACCCTTTATGTTTTTATCAGAGGCAGCAGAGTCTGGTGAGAAGACGTCACATCTATGTTGCAAAAATTAAATCATTCCTTCAGTGACCGATTTATCGTCTGTGCCAGAAAGACTAATGCCTGTGACGTGCTTTAGGTCTGTTAATCCGACCTGCTCTGGGCCGACTTCTGTGTGACAGGACACCGCTCTCTTTTATCTACTTGTTTTAAGTAAAACAGGCACATGTTTCTCTCAATATGGTACTTTGAGTTCCAGGTGTCATCCCATTAACCTTGGGAAAAACAGCCGTGCCTCTGCTACCATAGCAACACTAAGAGAATGGCGATTGCCTTGTCATTTCCGTTTTGTCCCTCTGAGAGAGCATCCATGCTACATGCCGCTGGGCAGGCCTCCCAGAATTGGCACTAGAGCGCTCCATGTGTATTAGAAAGTTAAAAACATCATTGTTGTGATTTTATTTAATGTTTTTCAATTATTTGTTGATACAAGGTTATCACTTTTATTAAAATGAGGACCAACTTTATCAGCAATATTTGCTAAAGGTTCGGTGCAGCACAATATTTTGAAATACATATCTTTATTTCCGTTTTTGACAAATTGACACTGACAAACTCCCCTGTTTAAAAATGTAGGTTGCAATAAGAGACAGTATCTCAACATGCTAGGAGAGAGAGTAGTGCAGTACCAGTGTGGTGACGCCCTTCAACAATGGATTCAAATTAACATTATATGGAACAATCCGGCATGATTGAATTTTTTAAAACCAAAAGTTGACAAAAGCGAGCAGTAGCGTTCACACATGGAAGTGGTAATACAATTGTCACGACGCTAACATGCTCACAGTGGCACAGCTTACATGCTGATGTCTGGCAGGTATAACAATGTTTTCATTATATGTATTTTGCAGCTGTGAAATTAAATCAAATTACATAACTCTACACAGCACTTTTATTTGATCAAGTGGCGACACCCAGCCGAGTTGAGATGGAGAAAGAGGTGGAGGAGAGAATGAATGAAAGAGCGTGGAGACAAAGGTAGATGTCACTATGCAACATTGATTTAACATTCAAACAAGCAATTTTTGGTCTTTGCTCCTCAGATAAGCAAGATATTGATAAGCATTGTAGGGCTGTAGTCAACAAAAGAAAATCATAGACGAATGAAATCACATCTACTTTTGTGGCTGTGGGGGGAAAAAAAATGCACGTTATGTCTAGATTGACTAATACAGCCACAGTGCAGTCTACAGTGCAGCAGGTTTCTCCTCATGAATGGAACACTAGCGATGACCTGACCAGAGAGAAAAGAACTGCTGAGACAATCAGTGAAAACTTTCAGGTAAACAAAAGAAGGTTTTTGAAAGTGAATTATCAGTTCCAAGGGGTAATCGTCCATCTCTTTTCTCTGTTGCTCTTTGAGTGCGAGTCTGTTTTTAGTGACTATACTTTGAGAGGAGCTTCTTGTCAGATTCCTTTACTGACCCATCTGCATAAGACGACTTAGCTATCAGTGAAGCGTAAAGGTCAAAACCTTAATGGCCTCTGTGGTCGTCAGTCGCCTTCAAAGAACAGTCAGGAAAGAAATGCAATCTTGGGACACCAGGAATTATAAATCTAGGAAATTATTGATTCAGTGCTTTTAACAGCTTTTTCTCTACATTGTCTTGCATCCACTTCTCAGCAGAGATCTAAAGGAACAGGTACTCAATATATATTAATGCAGTTTACAAGAAGGAGAAGAGGCACCGGGGGTCACTGCGGGGGACGCAGAGGGGGATGCATGAGTGGGTCTTCAGTTACACTTCACTAAATTAAAGGTGCATTTATTTGACCTTGTCAGTTCTGTGGTGAACAAACACGCATGCAGCTGGAGGAAAAAATGGCGTTTGTGTTTCATCACACTGTTATAGAGACAGTGGCACAACAATAAGAAGTAGAAGTCTAAGAATGTTATAAATGATATAAAAATTAGTCAAGCTGAGAACAGAAATAGAAAATTCAGCCACAACAAGAATCACAGCAAAGTGGATTCTAAAATAAAATCAAAAGGACAATCAAGGTATCGTTTTCATTGAATATATTGATATTCAATACTCTGTGGCCTTTAATTGCATGAAAATATATTATATAATGAACATACTAATAAGCATAAAAAAATGTGCAATGGAAAAATTGTAATCAAAAGTTGATCATAAAATTTGCATGAGTGATGAGAAAGTGTCCAATTAAGAATAGTATTTTGCTTGATGTTTGATTTGAATCAGGAACTGTTAGTATTTTAAAAACATTGATATGAATGACATATGTTGCACTACATACAAAGGCAGAGCGTTAAGGCAGCATTTCCCACTATAGGGTTGGGCTGATGGACGATGGCTGTCAGGCAGAAAACTAGGAAAGATTTGGGCAAAATATTAAAAACTGTTGTAACTATAGATCTAATTTTTGTTTTTCAAGGTACATTTACAATTGTAGATTTTTTGGGAAGTTCAATGTGCATAATGTACTTAAATAATGTACAGTAAATTCTGTATAAATTATTATAAATTGATGTATGAAATATGAACACAATTTTTTTGTGTTCATATATGAAATTGTTTTCACAGTGCCAGGTACTTGGTACTTGACCTGAGTTTTGGCAAACAAAAGAGAAACAAAGAACAGTGTCATAATACATTATTACGAAATCGAAAGGTGTTGCTATGCCAATAGAGTGATTTTCTTCCTATTTCCCATGAATCCCAGTGGATCAGAACAGGCTGTTAATGCAGCTGCACCAACATTTGGGCAGATACATCTGCCCTGCAATGTTATTGATCATGGAGTAAAATTTAAATGAATCTTAGTTAATTATTAAAATGCTGCCAAAAAAAAATGTGACCCAAGATGCTCTTATAATCCATGAAACAATACCTCCTTTGTTTGAACAGCTATTGTGGATTTGTCACATTTAATATAATAAAAACTCGCCCAATAGTTGTGACTTAAAATCATTCCACATAATCCAAAACTTAAGTATCAGCTTCCTTTGAGTTGCTGCAGACAGCAAATATGACAGGTGATTAAAGGTCTTGCTGTTCAGGGAGATAGCTGACAGGGAGGGTCGGATAAGATAACTGCTTTCACCCCGAGTGTTATGCCAAAGCCCAGGTGATATAAAAAGCACACAAATTCCAATGAATCATCAGAGCCAATGAATCATCAATAATCCTCTCTTATATCAGCCCTCAACATGAAACTGGAGTCTTTCTTAAATTGCTCTCCCTTTTGCTGATTCTGTGGGTCCCTAACTTCTCCCTGTTACATAAGTTCAAATAGGTTTTTATATAACATGGAGCCAGTGAGTTTAGTTTTATGAGATAACTACTTTGAGAAGACACAAGTTTGTTAACTTATTCTGTCCTTTAAATTTGAATTACGAGCCAGCTTTCCAGGCCTCCACTGCTTCTTGAGGTGGTCAGAAGTGGTACTTCACTTCAGATATTAATCTGCTTTATTAGTCTGGAAGATCTGTGCTCATCCATCATCTCCTACAGCTACAGCCCGAGTCACCACGGTGCCACTAGCACACTACAAAAAGCTTGCCATGGTGGTTGTAGACCAAATTAATATATCATACAGCAACAATCTTCAAGCATTAACAAGCTTGCTGCCACTTAACTCAACTGTTCTTTTCTCTTTGCTCAATTGATCTGGTCTTTCCAGATAACGGTACAAATTCCCATGACTTGACCATAAAGAACCAGACAGGGTGATCCTCTCAGAGGCAATAACAAACCAATATCAAGAAAAAGGGTTTTCTTCTCCTGGCAGTCTCTGTCAAGCATTTCATGACGATCGAATGACCAATTAGCAAACTGAAGTCAAGTGTTCAGAGGAGACAAGTGGAGGTTAAATGTCTTATTTCCAGAGAAGTTAATAATCACATCCTATAACGTGATGAGGCCATAACATTGAGTAATGGAGGGAAGACATCCAGATAAAACCATTTCCCACTGGTCTGTTCTTAGAGTTGTGCTGGAAAGAAGCTGAAAGGTCATCACAGAATTATGCAAGATATTTTTTTGTAACCAGGTTGGAAAACAAATTCCATAAATAGCAAAGCACTTATATTACTATAATTATTATTATTATAAAGCTTTAGCTTTCAGAATCAACATTACGAAGTACCTCACACAGCGGTACCCAATCAGTGATTGGTCGTCAGGTGAACACATTCCCAGGTTATTCACATTTGCTGCTTCATGGTAAAATTGATGTCGTGCCCCACCTGAACATAGTTAATCTAAACAGAAATGTCAGAAATTGTTACAATCTGCCCAAACAAGTGGGAATATAAAGGCTAATATATACTTTTGTGCTGGATGTACACAATAGCTGCATACCCTGACATGCACATCCTAACTACATGTTGCGCCGATGTGAACTGCAACAACTGCAATTGCTTGGTATCATCTCTATGTCTCTCAGTGAGAAGACAAGCACACAGAACTCATCGTCCTTCGGCCTCGATCACTTCAATGGCCGTACACATCATCTCCTCCGCTGTCCTCTATCGTTTCCGCATTGAAGTAATTTCTTCAAGATTTATCAGCTCCAACTCCAACATGATCCTCTCAATTTTAATCGCCCTTGTTTGAAGTACAAACACAGTGCCATAAAAACTTGCCGAGTCACACAGACACACGAGTGCACAAGTATAAATGCTCACTATGGCTTTAGCCACACAGGCTACAGTGTCAATCCTACGCGGAGGTGTTATAAACCATGTTCAAACCTGATGTACTGTAAACTAGGTTTACTACAGCAGGTTGCAACAAACTTGACAAGCTGTGGATATCGCCATGACTAACAGAGGAAAAAGGATGAAACAAGTAAAGCCTAGATACAACCCAGCAGGATAAGTACTTTGTATTCTGCTCCGTTAGAGGGAACCATTATCTTTCTGTGATATATTCGACAAACTGACATTACCTGGCATCTGCAAGCACACAATGACGACCTGACACTGGAATTTTTAAACTTGTAGAGAGAAGCTTTTACGTGGCAGTTTGAGGAGAACATGCAGTGTTGTGTGTGGCTCATGTTATCTAGTCTAATCTAGAGACTGTCTGTCAAGTAAACAGCGATATTAATGTTGATTGTTGAAATTACAGTGGTTTCCCTGAAAAAAAATACAAAATTGGAGCACATCTGTAGATTGTCACTACTTGAATTAATTCAATGAGCCAGCGTCTCTTGTGGAATTAGTATAGTTCCAGTATAAAATATTCCAGTATATTCCAGGCTGGGCAACATGGCCAAATATTGTCAAGATAAAATCTGTCAATATCAGCAATCATGTCATGATAAATGTCACATTATTATTTCTGTTAAGTTTAATGACAGATTTTTGCTCCTGAGTGAAGGTTGTGGTTTTAAACTAATCTTTATGAGCAGAGAATGACAAACACTTGATTTACAGCAAAACACTTTACAAATCTGAGGTGAGTCAATTATGTGTTATACCTCATCACTGTTCCTCCACGATGTATAAACAATATGTTGATATGTATTGAACATTTGATTTATTGCTATTGATGAAAATTATTGATATTGTTTTATTGCCAAGCCCCATTTCTCCTGCAATTAATGTCATGCTAAAAGCTGCAAACAGTAGACAATCAGCAGGCATTTGATATCCTCCCTGGCGAAGTCAAAGCCATTTTGGCTTCTTAGTGGTTTCAGTGGCTGTCTGTGTTCAGTCTAGTCATCAGCAAGTCGTCAGCAACTGGCTGCTCATTTGGATGATTCAGCCAGTAAACACACTCAACTCTTTGCCCCTTTGTCCTTAATTGTGATGTATTATTCACATCCAGAGCCACCAAGTCCTAAACTGTTCACCCAACACATCCCCAAACTTCCTGGAAGCAGAAAAATCAACACTTAAAGCTGATAGTAAGTGTACAAGATCAAACCCGTGTGCTTTAACATGAAGCCAAAAACAATGGTGACTTATCACAACTGCCTGAATGCACAGCACGTCCTAATCAAATTTAGGTTGCTTCTGATTTTTAGGTTACATAACAGTTCCTTTGATGCGTTATCTTAAACGAAACACGTTTCATTATGCAATTAACAGTGTGACCTCATAGTCCGCACTCCACCCCGCCATTCAAGATCTGGGCTTCACTTCCAGCCTATGTCTGCAGGAGAGGGTGGAGGAAAAGACAAACAATCCGTCCAGTCCCTCTGCATGTACAGTACAATGTGTCTCAGTGGGTAAAGGAAAAGGACACTTAGATGTTTAGGTCCTGACTTCAGATCCTTGTATATGCTGTACATTTTCAAAGTTGAGAATTGATACATATGATATATAGAATAAATCAGAATTTATTGTGTTGACTTGCCTTTGACAAATCAACAAAAGCAATGGAATAGCAATATTCATCAAGCACAGAAAAATGATTATTAAAATATAATATTAAACCTATGACAAAATGAGATCAAAAAGAAAATCTGGCCAAATTAAATCATACCTATTCTTCAACCAGACAATTGTTTTTTGTCAAACCAGCTAAACTTTGCTGAGACGAGAGCACATTGACCGGTCAAATGACTACAGCCCGAGTAAGCTGCATTCAAATTTTAAAATATTTAAAATAAAGTCTAAACAAGCTGTCTCTGATTGGGTCGGAGTGGCAGACTATACAACCATTGATTTCAGGTGGTCTTGCTGAGTTCTGAGAAGTAGGCATCTGATAAGAATGGCGCCATGGTCGTCTCAGAGCCTAAGCTCAATCTTTAATCAGGGGTCATTGTGTTCCACACAGCAGCCCCAAACACATAAAAGCAGGTAGAGGAAGTGGTAAATCATACAGGCATTGGGGTCTAATTGGCCACCAGAATGAGTTCCAGCCAAAATATTGTTTTCCCTTGGCGCTATCTGCTTCCATCTCGTGGACTTTCATAGAAACTGTGGCTTCCTGTTCTTGGGTGTTGGCTGCTGCATAAGTACAACATCCCCTAGTCTGTAAAAATAATCTCCAGGACCTTGTGTAAAGAAAAAGAGGGACAGAAATACATTCTGTCCCATGAGGAAGAGCTTCCTCTACAATTCAAAAACTTTTAACAGCTTCCCCTTGAACGTGGCAGGAGGCCAAACATGGCAACAAACACTTCAGAACCGTCACTTCACTTAATCTAAAACTGAACATGTATTCTCATCAACTTGCATTACCCAAGTCTTACTTTAAGTTTCTGCTAAAACTTCTTAACTGACTTCAATCATTGCAAACATATATTTGATGCCGTATCCTGACTCTGTGCTGCAGTATTTATAAGCAGATGAAGAAGAAGAAAGCCAGAATAAGTCAATACCCTACCCTCAGGCCGCTTTAGACTCATTCTGAGTTGCACACCTTCTATTCTTAAATACAATGGCTGTTACACAATCGACTTGTGTAGCATGCTGGAGGAAGACAAGATGGGTGCAGTTTGTGCGCCATCCCTCTCTACGCGTCCCTTTCCATCTGATCTGCCTCAGAGCACAGCTGCTGTTCCGCGACGGGCGATGCAGGTGATTGGAGAAGCAGCAGCAGGTGGACAGCTCTCTCTGTCAGATCAAACAGCTGTAGACTGTAGTGTGCGTCTGCACTTATGTCCACAAAATAATTAGCTTAACTCTGAAATGAACTTTTCAAAGCAGAGAAACAGGTGTGACCCGAGTGCGATCCGACGCCGCTGCACCAGTCTGAACGCGAGACGGCCCAGTGAGAACATCTTGATTCGTGGGGATAAGATGCAAAGTGGCATCCCTGCTGAAAATTAAAACTCACTAATTTAACACTAGCTGAAAGCTAAGGAAGCAAAAAGCATAAATAAATCAATAAAAGGAGGAGAAGCGTTCTCCCTTGGCAACCAGATTTTGCATGCCTGCCTCTACACGAGGCTAAGAAAAGCAAAAACCATAGCAATACTAAATGAGTGAGATTTTCTGACAGAGAAATTCAATTTTGTTCCTGAGGGAGGTTTGTGGATTTAAACTCTTCTTTATGGGCAGAGAATGAAAAACACGAGATACACTGCAAATATATAAAAAGACTGCATGGATATATATTGGATCTATATGATATTGCTATTGATAAAAATTATATTGTGATAATAATTGATCTTGTTTTACTGCCTAGCCCTAGTCTGTATGCAATCTATAATTTGAACTTGGTTGCATTGTGTAAAAAAAAAAGAAATGCCTTTGTTAAACATGTAAATAATCATTCAGTCTTTGCTGGCACTATAGTTATTTGAGCTTAGCTCAGTGTGTCAGGACCCTCAGTTAAGTATTAAATCTGATTTAACTTGAGACCACGCCACAATTTGAGTGATTGTGGTGTTTAAGTCAACAAATTTGTTCATTATTTTTGTGCATTCACCGTGTCAAGAGATAAGCTCGTCGCAAACATGCTCTACATCTCTGTGAGCATACAAAGCATAAAACAAAGATTAACTTACGTAATCAAATTATCAAACTGTAGTAGTCAGTAACTGACCAGTAATTGCATTTTGGACCAAAATAAACAGACTAAATGATGCACGCCTGTCTACACTGAAAGAATATATTTGAAAATCTAGTAAGGCGATCTAAGCATGCAGGATGGAGTTGTTATTATGGTGAAATGAAATGGAATCCAATACTGTGAATATGCAATTGATGAATGCAAGTGATGACTTATCGTTTTAGCCGCTCGTGTAAGATAATTATTCAAATCTTAGGATGTTTCGGTCAGCAGAAACCATATTTTTTTGAAAAAAAAATCAATATATAAGGCTTTAACTTATTGTGTTAACAGTTGTCTTAACTAGAGGTTGAAACATTTATTGGTTGGCTGATAAAAATCAGCCTTTTATAGACATATCTGCATTGGTGTTTGAAGTTGTCAATATGCGTCATTATAAAAACTTTAATTTTACCGAATGCTTTACAGATGTTCAGGATTTGTGCCCAGCAACAGTTGTTTCATTAACTCTGAGGCAAACTTTAGTTTTATAGTTTCAACAAATGGTCTCCTCCGCAGGGATGTTTATTTAAATCCAACTCCAATCACTTTGGTCCCTGAAACAAAATGACTACATCTGACGTAAAAGATGTCTTATAAGACACTTCCAGCTCATTTACATCATTTAGTTCAGGATTGCAAACCTTATGTTTGTCTGGCTAATGACTGCATTTGAGGAGATAGGGCAGAGGAAGTAAATAAAAGTACTGACTGAAAGAAAAGTTCATTCAAAGTTCATTGCTTTTCCACACATTAAAAAGTTGTTTTTCCGTACAGCAGAAAAGACCGTTTTCTCTCTGGGTTTTGCCGACTGTGTATCAGTGCACGCTGACAACAATCCAACACTGCATCATTTAAAGGAAACCTCTTGCTAATTGAAACTGGAGAGAAGAGGTGAGCACTCACACATCTCCTCTCCAGAGCTGCGGTAAAGCACTGATTAGTGACGCTACATTACTCCGCTTTGTCCAAGGGCAACTGTTTCATATCAGCTAACTGTCGGAAACACAGAGGCTAACCTCAGCTCTCATGAATGTCCTGCAGCTGCGTGTGATGGACGCTTTATTATCACAAAATAGCGATTGTGCACAAATCTGTCAAATTTATATGAAATGATAATTACTGGGTATTTCAGTTATTATTCATGGTAGAAGACCTTTAACATGTAACCACAATGTGTTAGGAATTTGAACCACGGTCAAGTGTAGTTGAGACTGTACAATTAAACACACACAGAAAAATATAATAGAACCCATCCATATCTATCTATTCCTATTGTTACGCTTTGTTTCAGAAAATATATTATCTTAAATTGCTTAATGAACTGTTATTCCCTCATGTTAAATTTATGATGCTTCATCCATTGGTTTAAAAAACTCTTTTTGGTTTGAGGAAGCTTCAGTGATTTACATGACTTCAGCACCTGACGCCATAAGAGTATGATCACAGTCCCGACCCACTGCAGTGAATATGCAGAACTTAAATGACTTGAATAACACGTGTCAATTCCAATAATAAATTTGATCCCGAAAGATTGAATAACAAGAACAGAGGTGAATATATATTGGAATGACAACAGTGTAAATTTAGTTTTTTTAAATTTAAGGTTTTTCCTCTAATGGTGCAAACCAGTTTTGTTCATATTTGTTTATGAACAGTGACACTGTATGTGTGACTAACCCGCCAGGTGCAAGAGGACTGCTGCTTTTCGTAAGAGGCCTAAGAGTCTTCTAGGATGGTAGCAGCTCGATGAAACTGCACTTAAGCACAATATTGCTTTGAGCAAAATATTGATGTCAGCATGCCAGAAAGCCCCAAGGCGATACACTACCAAGCTGTTTAGCTGGTACAATGTTTACCATGCTCACCACCTAATTTTAGCACGCTAGCATGCTAACATTTGCTAAATAGTATTAATATAGAGCAGAGCTGAAGCTGATGGGAATGTAATTAGTCTTGCAGGTATTTAGTCACAAACCAAGTAGGGTGCAGCATCTATATGCACGCTATCATGCATTGATGAGAGAGAGGGCTGGTGTTACGCAGAGTCCTGTCTGCCTGTCCAGGATGGTAAAAACTCAAAAGGTGTTTTCACGGTCAACCTGGCCACCAACATGGCAACATTTCTCCTGGTGCCGTCAATGGCCAGTCCGATTGATGGATGAAAAGAGAACGTACAACACCGGCAATGGTGCAAAACACTTAGAGATCTTTTATGTTCCTATGAGGAGTGTAAAAAAAGATTTCTGATCAGTATGAAACTATGGCGAGACAAAGAAGGCAAAGGCAGGCAGCCACAGTCTCGCTTAGGTAATGGGAAACACTGCACCACAAAAGTGATCGAAAGCTAGCATTAATGGTCAAATAAGAGCTCTGCAAATATATAGTCGACACGCGTCTTTTCTTGGAAAATGTCCAGTGTAATAGTTAACTCATGTATTTTCACGAGTTTACTGCCCACTGGGAAAATGTCCACACCGTGGCAACCCTAAAACCAAAGTATTAGAGAATTAAAAAATGTACATAATAATGGCACTGGATGAAACATAAAAAAACACCAATGTATTACAATTCATCCAGGGGAAACATGAATGTGGGGACTACAGAGCAAAAAGTCAGCGACTCCCCAAAGTCATTAGGACACATTCTGTGGAAGACAGCCACATCTGTACAAGATAGCATGGCAATCGATCCAAAAGATGTCAGACTGCACCAAAGTGGTGGGTCGAGAGTCCACAGACAATGATATCCCTAGAGCCTTAGCTAAAACTGCAAAACCCATCGTAATGATAACACAACCAATCAAGTTCTCACATTAAGCAAGTGGCCATCAGAAATGGAGGTCATAAGGAGCAGCAGTAGATGCCTGCCAGAGGGCCCTCCTTCACTCCTCGTCAAGGAGACTGAGGGGCACGACGGCAGGGGGACGAGTTGACTGTGGGTCACTGCAGAGCGATAAACCAGGGCAGGCATAAGGAGACAGGCAGGCTGCTGTCTCCCAGGGGACAGAGGTTGTAAGACACATAGAAGCCTCTCGTTTACCTTCCTGTCGTAGCGTCAGGATAACCCCACAGCACGAGGTCACCACTAAGCAGGCCATTAGCCACAGTCAGCAGGTGGAGGTGAAAGATCTCCACCCACACAGTGAACCCTCAGACATGTTGGCTTGAATTCTATTTAGCCAACATGTTCTTTAGCAAGCACTGTAAGTGTTTCGTCCTACAGCGCTAAATTTATACAGCAAGCACCGGACAAACGACTGGATAATTCTTGCTAAATTGCCCAAAATATAGAAGCTAATCTCTTCCAACAGCGTAACAGGGCAGTTTAAATTGACTGTGTGTGGAGGGCACAACTTGTTTCTACAGTTTGTCAGTTTTCAATATCAGATAAAGGCTGTGGATGAAATTGTGGACATTGTGCAAAATCAGATTTTCATCCTCACTCACAAAGCGGTGATTAGCTCTGCAAATAAGATGTACACAAGCTGTCTGGAGCTGATACAGAGACTCATGCACTCTTCTGACCTTGTAATTATCTGCCAAAGGCTTACAACAGAAATACACAATTGTGCAGAAAAACACTGATGCAAAGAAAGATAAAATAACAATTAAATGACACAGAGCCAACATATGACTTTTCCTTGAGAAACTACTCCACTACAAGTGGTTGCATTAATAGCAATTGCATTAGTTATAGTAGTAGTAAGGGGTAGTGTAACGTATTGAAGAATGCACTTTATAAATCATTATATCCAATTTACATTTGTGGATTTTATTTATAATGTATTTATTATATTTAGTATTTGTGAATTTTATCTCAATGAGTTACGCAGACGACCTTTCCAGGGTGTACCTCGCCTCTCGCCCAATGTCAGCTGGGATTGGATCCAGCTCCCCCGGCGAGCCTCAAAGGATAAGCAGTATGATAGATGGACAGCAGTACTGAGGCAGAGCATAAACCTAAAACCCTTTAACTGTGTGAAAACTTAATTATCTAGTCCTGATTATATCCCTGGTTGGTTTTAATGTACTGTTACTAAATTTCATGGACTTCAAAAATAGAAAAAAATGAATCACTAACCATGACATGTGAAGACGTTTGGGCCCCTGACTAAGTCAGTGCAATATAATACGCTCTTTGGTAGATATCACAGCTTTCAGAGGGTTTTTTAATCAGCTAATTTTCCATTCTTGATTTAATATTTTCTCAATGATATTGAAGTCAGGGGCCAGCGAGAGTCATGCCGAAGCTTCAGCTTGTTTCTTGAAGTATTGTGTGGTTGCAGCTTGCAGCACCAAAGCTTTTCCTCCTCTTTGCCCAAATGTTTCCAACATGCCACAACTTCTTTTTAATTATTTTCTATCTTTTAAGTTCATGCAATAAACAGCGATAGCTTTACCGTG
Organism: Hippoglossus stenolepis; assembly: GCF_022539355.2. Lineage (NCBI taxonomy): Eukaryota > Metazoa > Chordata > Actinopteri > Pleuronectiformes > Pleuronectidae > Hippoglossus > Hippoglossus stenolepis. The sequence goes on from NC_061485.1 coordinate 13,862,001, forward strand.
TGAAGAAATGGGTTTATTTTTAATAGCTGTTTACTGCAGGGGTTGTATTTACCCTTCCCCACATTTAATAAGTGCCTTCCTCTTTGTTGCGTGAACTCTGAGGAGATCACAGCTGAACACAACAAAGTCTAACCATTAGTGAGAGATATGTCGGTAACAGACCAAAACAGGCGTCTAGAGGTCATCCTCACACATCCTTCTCGATGAAGGTAAGCATCGGCTCCAGCCAAATTACCTTCCCGATTTGCACCTGAGCACTTTGACCTGAACTAACAGATGTGTATTTATGTATTCAAGCAGAGGACGATAAACAGGCTGCACAGAGAAGCCTCCGTCAACCAAACCTGCGTGTCTGCGGCTTGCTCATATGCTTTAAAAGTCATCCTTTGGTTGTATTTTTACAGCTTACGAGTGGGAGAGAGTGTGCTTGTGTGAGTATGTGTCAGTCAATAGGCAGAGAGAGGGGCGGGAGCGGAGTAAGTAAAAACCGAAGGCAGCCGAGAGAGGAGAGGCGCAGGTTTTTTAGCTCCGTGTAGGCCAAAACCGCTAATTAGGCCAAAAATCACACGAAAGCACATGACCACATCCCCAGATGAGCGTTGAGCTAAGCAAGATGAGCAGCCATTTTAAATCCAGCATTAATCCAGTGTGTATCTCACCCTCCTTGCTGCCCGCATATCATCCACATTCAAACCCCTGCTCAGAATTGAGATGTGGTCAGCGTTGGGAAAGATGGACGAGGATGAAAATCAAAGAATAGAAAGGGAAGGAGGGGGCTCACATAGAGGAAAAGTAAATCTGTTCCAGAGGAGCAGTGAATGCTGATGAAGAGCGGTCGTTTCATAACGAGTTGCTCTCGGTAGGTCTCCAACAGGTGCAAACAAAAAAATACCAATTAAAAGTAAATGTGACAAATCCAAATTCTCAACTCCATTTCTCTGACTGCCTCAAAATTAACTACACACAGGGCGTTTGCACCTGAAAGTCGGGACCAGGGTCCAAATCAAGATTCATAACATTGTTTACATTTGATCCAGTTAGTTTTGTTATCACGCAAGCTACTTTTGCATATTTTTCTTCTTCTATGGTTTAAAGCTGTCTCAACGTCCTGCAATCGATCCAAAAACCTGTTCTATCCAAAAAATGTATATATTCAGAAGGCAAACCCTCAACAGGGCACATTTCATACCTTTCATTTCGGTTTGGAATTAACTGCAAAGTCAGAAGGTCCAGACCACACAAGGATTGTGTGAAAGACCATTAAAATATACACTAAGATCAAAAATACAGAGTCTGAGATATTATCAAAGCAGCCAATGGCTCAAAATATTAAATCAGTTATGGGCCAGAAGTTAAAAGACTACTTTTACCCCCTGGCCCTAAACCTTCTTTCTGCTGCTTATTGCTCTATTTATATTACAGAAAACTAGACACATTAGCACACTCAATATTTTCCAACAGGAGGATTATTTTCCAAAAGTACACATTTTCAGGCTTTAGCCTTAAAAACAGAAAATAATATCCCAAAAAATCTGTCAGGACTTTTGCATGTAACACTGAAGGTTTAGAATATCACATTATTCAGAATGCAAGGAACAGCTTCTACCCCAATAATTTCAGGTACATTATTTATTACCTCTTGCTGGTATGAGTTCACACTTAAATGAGTCATGAGACGCTACACGACAAAGGATGACAGGCCTGAGTGATCCTCCTTCTACCTGCTGCATTATGAAAATGCAGCCGAATCACCCAAAATAACAGTTTGAAGAAAGATAATGTTGACGTTTTGTCTAGACTTTAACCTTAATGAATTCAAAAACTAATTGTGCCTGATAAACCAAATTATCGACAAAATAAAGTATAAAAAGAGATTTTTTTTAATCCAAATTAAATAAGTCACTCCACAGGCACCATTAGCCCATTAAACAACACTGCATTAAAAGGCTTGAACAACTTGAAGATACTGCCCCCCTCTAAGCTCAGCTCTGCCCCTCAGCAGCCATTATTCTTCTATGCTGCAGTTGTTCTGCAAGCGGAGCCGGGACAAAAGCCACATGTTTACACAGCAAGTGTCCTTATAATTTGGAAACCAGACAGAAATCAATACTTATAGCGGTGCAATCTGGTAAACTACAAATAGGAGCGTAGGATAAACAATCTTAACAATCCTGCAAATGGCCGTGACCTAGAAGTGATGCAGAACTAAATACCAGCAGTTGCTTCTATACAGTTACAAGTCAGTGGCTTAGAGGTGTATGCTAACAAACAGTGGGGTCCGTTTATGTGATAGAAAAGTGTTCTCAGTCTTTGGGAGCCCACTTTACCTTGCATCATTTCAACACATCATCATCAATCAAACATTGTTTTATAATTCAAGTGAAGCATCACACATCCCCCACCATTGTACCATTATACCACTATTACTGTGCCCCCTACAGTTACCTCCTCACCTCTAGGGGTGCATGTACTCATTACAGAGTCAGTCATCATGATTATGAGTTTAAAAATTTGCTGAGCTGCTAGCTAGCTCATTCCAGCTCATCAGCATAACCACATTAGGGAGGAAACCTGTGGGCTGGCAATCTCACACTTCCTCTATATAGCAGTCCCAGCAGGCCGAGCATGACCACATCCATTACGTTGGACAGGAGCCACCAAGTAGGCCTAATATGCTGCCACAAGGCACACCGACACCATGTGACACCTGAAATTTAATTAATTATGTTTACACAGCAAACCTGTCGGTCCAGCACATCAATCTGCCCTAAACAGGGAAACCAGAATATTTGGCTGTTTTGTGGCATTAGTGCTGAGCATTGGGGGCCCTGGCTTTATGTGTCCTGGTGGCACAGGCCCAGGACACCGTGCCAAGGTGAAAATACAAAACAATCAACTCTAACGGAAACTCACTGATACAGTATTAGCTCAGGGTACGGGAATCCCTAATTTATTTCCGTCTTTCATATATTTACCTCATCTGGAGAGAGGAAACAGATTGTGGGAGGCAGTGGGAAGTAAGATGATTTGGAGCTCAATTCTGCTAAATTGGTTGCTGCCAGCGTGATACATCATGGAGAATTAAGATGCCTCTCCCCCAGCACAGAACTTCGGCAGCCATATTGGCACATCTGTCAAGGGCCCACCCCTGACAGAGACAAATGGACCAATTCTGGCACGCGATGGCTGATCCAAACTGCTAGCAATAACCAAGATGAATAATGAGACGGCTTGGGCCCCAGGAAAATTCATTTTTTAATAATTACTGCTCCTGCACCTCTCATTTCCTCGTGAAATTAGCGCAGGTACAACTATAGGTTGATACAACACATTAGTAAGACTTGAGGAATATAGATGATGTTGTGTTAGGGACTTCCATCATCGCAGAGAATCGCTGGGACTACAAACACACGGTGCAAGACAGATGACTCTCCCTCTGTTCTCCTAGGAACAGGAAATGAATCAAGTCCAGAGAGCACCATGGCTACGGGAGGCACTAGTGGAATGTTACAGGATGAGCATAAGTTCAGAAGGTCTTTAACACAAGTCACATGACTGTAGTGAACATACAGTCAAAATGAAAAGGGAAATTGGCAAAAAAACAACACACAAATGAAACACACACTGGTTGTGTCATGTAGTGAAGCGTCACCAGATGCCAGTGGTACACACCGATGCCCTGTGTGTCAATTCGAGGACAGAAAATGATAAAACTGCAGCTTTTCTGAACAGCTGACACGTGTCACCTGGCAATGACATTTGTCATGATGCCGCCGTTGTGCAGGCTTACACAGAAATCAATGGATGCAGGTGTTTGGATGGGTGTCATATTCATACTGGCAGCGGGGGGGGGTGCCCTCAAGCCCTGTGAAGAGAAGCTCTGACTGGTTGATAGAGTGAACATCCTGTTGTAAAATAGTAATTCACAATGTTGCTATTGTGTTAAGAAGGAAATCCTAAAACACAATACTTAATGGGCTTCCAAATGACAGTTTAGCGAGAGCTGGGTGAACAAACAATATCAATAATCATGGCAATATAATTTCCATCAATAGCAATATAACATGTATTCAACATCAACATATTGCTTGCATTGTGCAAACCCAGTGAGGAGGTACAACACATAATTGATCTACCTAAGATATGTATAATGTTTAACTGTTTATCAAGTGTACAGATGATTTTAAAAACCATAACCTTCCTTCAGGAGCCAATTTTAGTTATTAACTTGAAAGAAAAAACATTTATCATGATAAATATTTATATTGATATGAAACTTTTTATCTTGATATATAGATTCATATTTTGCGATATCATCTTGTCCTAAATTAAGTAACACTATTATATTTTGCAGTCGTTAAGAAAATAAACAAATAGCAAGTAGCAAATGGGGGAACATAAGTTAAGAATAGTGGTTGGTGTGCATAGTGATGTGACTCATGTCCAGCCCAAACTAAAATGAGATTCTGACATGACATTTGCAGGAGAACCTACAAAAGTATATTTTTAACTGGGTAATGCAGAAACATTGTGATTACTGGTGCAGCCCATTCTGAGTTTGATACTTAAGGTCCCTTAGTTTGTAATATCATATAACATATTCTCTAATTGATGGTAATTTGACTGTGTGATAATTAAAAAGTCAGTCATTCTGAGCTTATTGTTTAAGCAGAAATCGGATTTGACAGTTTCTCTGCCGAGATAATTGACAAACAAAATGTGTGTATAATAATTCATAAAACAAAATAAATTCCAAAATGGCTATAATATGCATTATTTGATTTCCAGAACAGCAGGTGAAAAGAGCTATAATATTTAATAACTAATTGCATTACTGGCAGCATTGTGAGATCTCTGGAGCGCTTGTAAAAATTACCTCTCTTCCACTCTATCCATTTTTTTGTTTTGTTTTTTTAAAATCGACCCTGAGCACTATGTCCCTGATTCCCTGTGTGTAATGGCCCGTGCGTTACCCTCTGTACAGTTGTATAGTGTGAGAGCTTTGCTTAAAGTCAAGAGCTTCTCGTACACGGAGGTCCACCGGGAGCAATCTTCCTCTCGATTCATTACCTCCAGGAGACAGAGCTCCTTCTATCGGGCACCATGACAACTTGGCTTTGCTCTTTTCCCACCAGCCTTTGTAAGGGTGTGTCAGGCCACAGGAAATAAAGCACACTGCCTTCACAGGCACCAAGCTAATTTAAAGATATATAAATCATAGGGTTTAACATGTCGACGCAAACTAACTGATCTGCGAAGCATTTTTAAATTGACCCCAAAAACTCTGCTCTCAATTTCTCTGTATTTACAACTGTCCTTAAAAAGATTTGTATTAATGAGGTCATTAGAGGCCCTGCAGAATAATTAATGATTGACCAGTTTGTTGTGCAATTCTCTTTTTTAGCTACATATTTTTTTACCAAAATTAAGAGAAAAATGTGACAGATCTGGAATATTAAAGGAATATTTAGAAGTTAAAAAAGGAGCATGTGGCAGAAGAACTGTGGGTTAATTCAAAGCCAAATACAAACAGCCTTGGCATTCAAGCACAGCGAGTTACCTAATCTTGTTTTGTATCCTCTGAAGTACTAATTAAGTTGGCTCAACACAGCCATTGATTGGAAATAACTTCATTCACTTCATTATGTGAGACATGACTGTAAAGATTGCTAATGATCACGGACAACATCACTGAAGTGGATTTAAACAGAGGGGAAATTATAACCCACTCGCATCAGACAATCTCAGACTCTTTCAGTGCAGCTACCATGCAGCGCTTGTCTAGCTTCCACCTAAACACCCATGACTGCTGGATGAGAAGCTGACAGTAGTAGTTCTGAACGTGTGAAGCACTGAGCTAATACTAAGCTCTAAATGAAGTTAAATACAGTACTTTGATGGTTATATATATCTCTGTCTGGACCATTTCTAAACAAAGGCTCATGTCTTTGTTACATTGCTATTCATGGAGCGGACTTAAGAAACTTGAATGACACACGTAAGCCCTGATTAGGCTACGTGGGCTGTGTCTACCTTCGGTTGACATAGATTGGTTTGTAGATTGATGTGCATTCACAGGTTGTCAACTAGCTATTGAATTATTTTCACTCTTTTGTAGTCTTCCCATCTGAATTGAGATAATAAATGAACCAGTGTTCTTTGTTAAATTTCTTAATAGGATGAAAATGAAAATGAACG